>NC_079897.1:9006774-9107825 GCF_024868665.1 Triplophysa rosa | reverse complement strand
TCTGCTTGCCGTCTCACGTCGCAGAATACACAAAATGTACAACATGTAATAATCCGTTCTCCCAAACATCACAAAATAGAGACTGTCTGTCCCCCGGATTAGCAAACATAAAATAATGCGTAAACCTCTTGAAAGTAATTTAATAAACATTAAACAAATTAAACATGAACAAAATACAGATAATCAACTGTTATGACTCGGATTGCTAAATATTAGATCTCTCTCTAATAAAGCACTTTTTGTTAACGATATGATAACAGATCATAAAATAGACATGCTCTGTTTGACAGAAACATGGCTAAAACCAGATGATTATATTACTTTAAATGAATCTGTCCCCCAAGATTATTATTATAAACATGAGCCTCATCTAAAAGGCAGAGGGGGAGGTGTCGCAGCACTTTACAATAACACTTTTAGCATTTCCCAGAAGACTAACTCTAAATATAATTCTTTTGAAGTCATGGTACTTAATGTTTCAACACCTAATACTAAGGATAAAACATGTTTTAAATTTATTCTAGCTATTGTATATAGGCCTCCAGGGCACCACATCCTTGGTGACTTTAACATCCATGTAGATAACGTTACAGATGCCTTAGGAATGGCTTTCAAAGACACTTTTAACTCCATGGGCATTAGTCAATGTGTCAGGACCCACTCACCTTCGTAATCATACTTTAGATTTAATACTGTCTTACGGTATAAATGTGGACGACGTTAAAATCCTTCAGCAGAGTGAAGACATTTCGGATCATTATCTGGTATTATGTTTGCTTAACTGGCCTACGGCTGCAAATAAAACTCATTGTTACAAATATGGTAGAACAATAACTTCAACTACCAAAGATGCGTTTCTCGATAATCTGCCCGAATTGTCTCAAATCGCTAGCATGAGAAATAACGTTGAAGATCTTGACACTACCACTGATTTTAATTCCACCTTCTCGGTAACGCTAGACACAGTTGCTCCTCTACGTTTAAAGAAGATTAAAACCGTGGTATAATGAACACACTCAGGCTCTAAAGAAAGCGGCCCGAAAAATGGAGCGCAATTTTAAGAAAACTAAATTAGAGGTATTTCGTACAGCATGGAAGGATAGTATTCGAAAATACAGGAAAGCCCTAAAAACTTCTAGATCCGCCTACTTTTCATCGCTAATAGAAGAAAACCAGCACAACCCTAGGTTTTTATTTAACACAGTGGCTAAATTAATAAAAAATAAATTGTCAGTGACTTCTGATCCTGTATATCAGCATAGCAGTGATGAATTTATGAACTACTTCACATATAAAATCCAAGATATTAGAGAAAAAATTATAACAATGCAATCAGAAGTGAAACCCGCTGAACAAACTAACTACAGCGCCCTTAAGGAGAAAATGCAATTATTTTATACCGTAGATCAAGATGAGCTGTCTAAAATTATTAGATCATCTAAATCAACAACATGCATACTAGACCCTATACCTACAAATCTACTGAAAGAGATGCTCCCAGAAATTATAGATCCTCTTCTTGGTATTATTAACTCATCTCTGACATTAGGACATGTGCCTAAAGCATATAAGGTGGCTGTTATAAGGCCCCTTGTCAAAAAACCCCAACTCGACCCTAGAGAACTAAGGAACTACAGGCCTATATCGAATCTACCTTTCATATCTAAAGTTCTGGAAAAAGTAGTTTCAACTCAATTATGCTCCTTCCTCCAAAGGAATGACATCAATGAAGAATTCCAGTCTGGATTTAGAGCATGTCACAGTACAGAGACTGCTTTGATCAGAGTTACAAATGATCTGCTATTGGCGTCTGACCGAGGTTGTATCTCGTTATTGGTGCTGCTAGACCTTAGTGCTGCATTCGATACCATTGACCACAGCACACTCCTACATAGACTCGAAAATTATGTCGGCATTAAGGGAATAGCTTTGAAATGGTTTAAATCTTATTTATCCGACCGTTTTCAATTTGTAGCAATAAACAATGAGGTGTCACGCAAATCGCAAGTCCAGTACGGTGTACCACAGGGCTCAGTCTTAGGGCCTCTGCTCTTCGCATTATACATGCTACCTCTAGGAGATATAATAAAGCGACACGGAGTTAGCTTTCACTGTTATGCTGATGATACTCAACTTTATATTTCCTCGAAGCCTCATGAAACACAGCAGTTCCATCGAATAATGGAATGCATAGTCGATATAAAAAACTGGATGAGTAACAACTTTTTATTACTGAACTCGGACAAAACGGAAGTGTTACTTATTGGACCGAAAACTGCTATAAGTAACAACCAAGAATACTGTTTAACTATTGACGGATGTTCCATAAAACCCTCGTCGTCAGCAAAGAATCTTGGCGTTCTATTCGATAGTAATCTGTCATTTGAGAGCCACGTCGCCAACACCTGTAAAATTGCGTTTTTCCATTTTAAGAATATATCTAAACTACGTCATATGCTGTCAATCTCAGATGCAGAGAAGTTAATTCATGCATTCATGACATCAAGACTAGATTACTGTAATGCACTGTTAGGTGGTTGCCCTGCAGGCTTATTACAAAAACTCCAATTGGTCCAAAACGCGGCAGCTCGAGTTCTTACACGTACAAAAAAGTATGAACATATTAGCCCGGTTCTGTCAACCTTGCACTGGTTACCTATAAAGCATCGCGTTAACTTTAAAATCTTGCTTATTACCTATAAAGCCTTACATGGTTTAGCTCCTCAGTACTTGAATGAACTCCTTTTGTATTACAGTCCTTCACGTGCATTACGCTCTCAGGCGTCCTGTCAGTTGGTAATACCTAGAATTTCAAAATCAAGTGCAGGTGGTAGATCCTTTTCCTATCTAGCGCCTAAACTTTGGAATAGTCTTCCCTGCACTGTCCGGGAGGCAGACACACTCTGTCAGTTTAAATCTAGACTAAAGACGCATCTTTTTAATCTTGCATACACTACTCTTCCATAATATAAATCCTCTGAGGGTTTAGGCTGCATTAGTTAGATCAACCGGAACCAAAAACACAACTGATGTACTTGTTGCATCAAAGAGTGCAGAACAGTACTCTACTCTCAGCCAGTCTTGTCTCATTGTTACAAGTTTACCACAGCAAGCAGGATGCAGTTCATGGACTGACCTGATGGTAGAGCGGAGAATGGGAAGCGGCGACCTGACAAGAGCTGAGATGATAGAGCTGGATAAAGAAGGACGCGGTCACCTGACACGTCTTCATGGCCTGACCTGATGGTAGAGCGGAGAATAGGAAGCGGCGACCTGACAAGAGCTGAGATGATAGAGCGAGCGTGCGTGCGCATACTTGTCTGTGTACGTGCGCGTGTCCGTGTGTGTGTATGTGTATGTGTATGTTTATGTGTGTTAGTACGTGTGCATATTGTGTGTGTGGAGTGTTTTGTATGTGGGTATGTCTGTCTTCTGTGTTTTCAACTTTTTCTTTTTTTTGCAGGTACAACTTTAATTGTTTTGCTTATAGTCAATATGTCTAATGTACAGCTGCTTTGTAACAATGAAAATTGTAAAAAGCGCTATATAAATAAAGTTGAGTTGAGTTGAGTATTATAGGATAAGAAAGGAATAATTGATGACGGCCGTTCAATTATCAAAAGTTAATGCACACCGGTGCATTAACTTTCGATAATTGAACGGACCGGAGTCAATTATTCCGCTTATACCACGGTTACCAGATCACAAGTAATTTTTCAGATGTTTTATTTCAAGATATTTGTTATGTTTGCCGCGCTTATAATGCTACTGTGGGTGGGGGACTATTTTCTCATCCGAAACTGCTGGTAATTCCAAGACGTCATTTTAAAGGCTTGAGAGAGCGCGCGCATGATTGTAGTAATGACAAAACCCTTTGAACAAGTAGGCTTGTAAAAATGTATAAATTACTTTGTTGGTATTTTATAGTTATAAGCATGATGTAAAATAACGGAACAAGTATTTAATCGATGTTTATTTATTCATTTAGTGCCAGCTGCAGTTCTCACAGTTGCAAGCTCGCAGGTGGTTGTTTAAAGCGTTTGCCCCCTCTCTTTCTACCTCTTCAGCAAACGTATTTGGTAACACTTTAAAATAATGGTCCGTTGTTAACAAGTAACTATGCAGAAAGTAATAGGTAGTACTACATTAACACTTCTATGGATAGGCTATATATGTAGAATATATCCATTCAT
Organism: Triplophysa rosa; assembly: GCF_024868665.1. Lineage (NCBI taxonomy): Eukaryota > Metazoa > Chordata > Actinopteri > Cypriniformes > Nemacheilidae > Triplophysa > Triplophysa rosa. Next base: position 9,103,632 of record NC_079897.1, on the reverse strand, counting down.
GTTTTGGTATTAGGCTTTTGGTATTTGTATTTATTCATAAATTGGTTTCCACAAACAACCTATTTTTTCACTTTATGTACGTTAATGTTGAGATTAGTAATTAATTGTTTTTTCTTTATTAATTGGTCATATTTCGCAAGTAGTTCTCAATGATGGCATTTTTCTTTAGTAATTATCAAATACCAAATAAGGAACTACCTTTGTCCTAAATTAGCTATTACTTATTGCTTAGTTAATCTTGCTTCTATATTAGTTAATAGTATTAAGGTAAGTGTTAATGTAGTACTACCTATTACTTTCTGCATAGTTACTTGTTAACAACAGACCATTATTTTAAAGTGTTACCACATATTTTTTGTTTTAAGCCAATCGTTGAACACATTTACTGCCCAAGCTGTTGTCGTTTTGGTGTTTTCTTTGTGTTTTTCACCTTCAATCTTGTCTAGTTGATCTTCAGTGACCGTTTTATGACATTTGCTAATGCTGGCTGCCTTTGATGTTTGCTTTCTTATTTTTCATATTCTTGATTGTCAAGTAGGCCTACAGCTTCCGCCCAATTGTCGAAATTGTCCTACTTTCCATAATTATTAAAAGTTATTTCTGGACATTTAGCTATAGTATAAATCCGTTATAACGGTAAAACTTGGCGCTAATTCGGTTGACAGATCTGGAACTACTTCATAGGTGCGCGTTTGACTGAAAAATAATGCACACCTGCAGCCAATCAGAATCAAGCATTCCACAGCCCCGTGGTATAAACCTTTTTATGCTCTTGGCCAAGCTTCATGTAGCCTACACAAATGCAAATTCACCAGTAGTAAACCAAATATTAAGGCATTTTTAATTTATTTAAAAAATGCTCTCTAAAAATGTTAAAGCAATGAAAACTGTCGTGTTGTGATTATTTCCAAATCCTACACTAGTAGATCTTAATTGATTAGCTTTTCTCTCATTTGATTATATATTTTCTTATGTTACTTAGAAATAATGTCTATTAATTTCTGGCTAATAATGTTTTGTTATTCACTTATGTCCTTCGTGTAATTTGTCATACTGTAATGATCCTTTCTTATTTGTATGTCTTAACACTGACAATAAAAAAGTAAGACATAAAATACCGAATAGAATTTATGCTGTAAAATATACAAGTAGAATGTAGATTATTACTGTAACAGTTTTGTAATATCACAAAAATATATAGTGCAAGGATGTGTTGGATTGGTTGGCTGTGGATTCAAAAAGGTTTTACTTTTACTTATTTAGTTTACACTAAATAAAACGCAGTGTTGTTCATATTAATATGCAAATGAATGAAAGAAAAAAACGTTTCTGCAACGGTTTCTTGTATTTTCTCATTCCCCACAACATCCATTTAATGAAAATTAAAATGCATATATATTTTTAAGAATTTCTGCATAAACCAAAAAAATATTGAATCATTATTTAGGGATGTCTTTTATGCGCCCTGACATTTTTGCGTTATTACATTTGCATGTCTGTATATTACTCAGATTTCATTTATTTATCATAATAACATTGTATATTGTTTAAAATTAATTTACCAACCATAAATGGCATTTATTTTTAGATATATTGAAAAATAACAAATATATCAGATAGCACAGCATGACATTTTGGTTTATTTATTGTCATTTTTATTAAGACACCTTGTCTGAAGTTGGTAAAAACAAAAAAATACCACCCTCAAAAAAAAAACATAACTGCAGGAATAAATAAGAACAAATAAGCAAGTTAAGAAAATGTGTGGCTCATGAGAGATCAGGTTGAATATATCTTTCAAGCACCTATACAAGAGGAACTAGTTTCTATACATACACAAGCATGTATTTCTTTATAGCGCAGTATAACAACCATATTTTTAATTCAATACAACAAAGTATGATTAGGAATGAATGACAGTGTTGTTGTTTTTATTATGAATCATAAACAGACAGCTCAACATTTTTTAATGAAACATCAAAGCATTACTAATCTATCTGCCGGCCTTGCTTTGATCCTTCCAGTGTTCGAAGGGTTTCATCCCACTGAGCAAACTGTTTGGATAAAAGAAACATCTGCGAAAGAGTTAAGGGAGATAAACAATTCGTGCAAAAGTTTAAATGGAACTGTTAAAAATGGGCTTACTGTTAACAGTCTGAAGCTGCAGGGAGTTTTGACCACATGATAAGCATTAAAAAAGATAACTGGAAATAAGTTAGCTTTATCTTTCACTGTAATTAAGGATACCATTTTGTTGTACTCTTCGAAAAGCTTTTTTACTTCAGAGGACAATTCTTCATTCTGATCCTGTGAGATTGAAGCAAGGAGAACAACATATGCTCATCATAACATGTTATAATTTAGTGATTGTGAACACCTAGAACTACGTATGTAAAATACAAGTTCAAGCATTTAAGAAGTAGATTTAAAATAAATAATACAAAATGCAGTTTGGTGGCCGATAAGAAGATTGTGCAGCTGGCAATGTATTTTCACCTGCCATGTACAGGTGTACGCTCGAAACTGTAGAATAAAACATATGAAAAGTTTAAAGAACATATAGAGGAAGAAATAAATATTTTGTTACCTGCTGTTGAATGTGGATTTGTGATAGCCGCTGTACTTTAGTGGTAAGCTCTGGAACCACTATGTCATAACAGAAAAACACAGTTACAAACCACCATTAACCATGTCATTAATGGTAGATTCAGACAACTTCTGTCATACTGGAGATACAAAAAATACAACAATGGATGTAAAGTGAGATTTTACCCTTTATGTGGTTACTGTCCAGAAGAGGTTGCAGATTGTGCACCTGTTCCAGTAATGCAGCTTGTGAACGCAAAAACTCTTCCTCTGTGGTCACAAGAGGAATTTAATTAAATTTTTTAAACTGTTAAAAGTATGCAAACAATAAAAGTGTAACTACTACATGCATTATTGCACTATTAGTATTGCAAAATAAACAGACTTTTAACTTTTAGAATTTAACTTTTTAACTTCTAGAATGGATGCGATTGCATCTATATCTTTGGTTAATGAATGAGCATCTAATTAAACCCTATAGTATGACACAAATTCATCTGTCATTGGCCATAATATCCCAATATAGACAAGGTTGCATGACATTTACATTTAGTCATTTAGCAGACGCTTTTATCCAAAGCGACTTACAAATTGGGTTAACAATGGAAGCAATTGGAACAACATAAGGACAATAAAAAAAAGCATAAGTGCAATAAAACTGGTCTCACAAAGCCTACCACAGTATACATGATCTTTTAGAAAACCATTAACAAATTTATGCACACACACAATTTGTGTCAAGTGGTTGAGTTTTACCTGTCAAGAACATGCAATCACTAGAGATGTTAAAGTTCAAGACCGAGATGTTTGGAAACAAAGATCCTAAACTGTTATATTTAGCCTTTGTTGTGCTTATTATTTTGAGGGGGGAAAACATTTTTTAGCTTAACTTTTGTTTGATAAACTATTTCAGTTGTGTGTTGGGTTGATTCCGATGTCCTGAAGTACCACTTGCACTGCTATAAATAAATATCAATCTGTGTACTGACCTGCTATAATAAATTCAAATTTCATTGCATCTGGCACAGCTATAAAATCTGTAAACTGAGGGTCCAAATACTTCAGCAAATCCTCAACTGAAGGAAGAAAAAATGAACACCATGTTACATAAAACATCTAAATAATTTTGTTCTCAAATGTTACTTCTTAAAGTGGAGGTGAAATATATAGCTGAAGGCTCTCACTTTTCTTGTGAAGGATCTTGACCCGTTCTCTCTTGTTAGCTGTGTTTGCAAGAGCAGTACTGATCTTTGTGAGTGATTCAGCACACTGTAAGGGGAAAGGAAGGCTTGTTATTTCTTTTCTTTATTTCTTTATCATAAATTCTTGGGTGCATTATCATCCTTAACAATTCCAACAAACAGCACCACAGCATGGAATACCTGCTAATGGCATTAACTTGTTTAAAATCTAACAAAATGATGACAACAAAATCTCATGTCAACAGTCTGGGAATGTTTAGTTAGTTATTGACAGCACGGGTGCGCTAGTTTGAACCAAGTTGCAGAAATAAATAAATAAATATAAATATATATATATATATATGATAAAATAATGAATGTAGGGTAATTCTGTGTCAAATCAACCAAATTTCGAATATTTCCAAGGCTCAAACAGAAGCAAGACCAACATCAGTGATGAAAGCTAAAATACTAAATGCCACCGATGAACAGTAACTAAATAATCCACTCATTTGTAGAGGGAGGTAAAAATGACAATTTTCACCTAAAATTTGGAGACATTAGAGGGGATGAAAAAATCACGTGAGAAATATGCTAGCACCATAACTTTACACACATATTTTTACACAGAGATTGGTAGGCTATATATTTTTGCAAAATCTGTTAACTTTAGGAATCCTTAATTCCTTTTTTACGCCAATAGTGGCAGTTCAAAAATAAGGAAACAGCACTTTTTTCATGTTATTTTTACAAAATTCTTGTGCTTGCTTGACTAACTTTTCTTTTGGGAAATACATTTTTAGGGCTCTATATGGTTCAGTCCTAGAGATCTTAATGTGGCTTCATGAGAAAACTGTTAAAATGTACACATTTTCAGTCATCAAAAAACAAATTTGGAATGAGAAATGTCTGGAGGAAGATGAGAGACACCAGACCCAACAATGCAGATGACCTGAAGGCCTCTATCAAAGCAATCTGGGTTTCCATTACACCTGAGCAGTGCCACAGGCTGATTGCCTCCATGCCATGCCACATTGATGCAGTAATTCATGCAAAAGGAGGCCCAACCAAATATCGAGTGCATAGAAATGAACATACTTTTCAGAAGCCTGACATTTCTGTTTAAAATATCCTTTTTTTTAATTGATCTTATGTAATATTCAAATTTTCTGAGACACTGAATTTTGGGTTTTCATTATCTGTAAGCCATAATCATACAAATTTCAAGAAATAAAGGCTTGAAATATTTCACTCCATGTGTAATGAATCTATATAATATATGGGTTTCACTTTCTGAAATGAGTGACAAAAAGTATTGACCTTTTTCACGATATTCTAATTTTTGAGATGTACCTGTACATCCGGTATGGGTTGAGTGTGAAGCGTGGCAAAATGGCTCGATAGCGCCATTTTTTTGACCCTGTAAATTACTCTATTGCATCCCTAGGCTGTGCCACACCCGCAATAAACAGCGCCCACATAACTGAATCAAAGCATCTGTCAAATAAGTTACCGGTATGGGATGTGTTGCTGATGCACACTAAACCATTACAATTATCATCGACATAAAACATATTATATTATATTATGTGAAAGCCATGATCTGTTAAACAACATGTATCGTCACGCTGATACTGCTATCTATCATGAGCATAAGAAAGCGATCTGAAGGGTTGAATAAGTTACATGTCTGACATATATTCACCTTCACTGGCTTATTGTTGTTTCCTCCTCTTTCTCCATAAATGCGTTTCTCGAGCTCTTGCAGGCGAGAGTCTAGACCCGAAAGATTGTTTTTGACCTCCATCTTATTTTTTGACACTCCGTCCTGAACAGGAAATGACGCATAGCGCTTTTACGCTTGCAGTTACAGCAACAATCCACCGGCCAGAAAGAAAAGAAAGGCGTATTCGACTTCACGCGGTGCTGCGCAGACGGACCTGCCTGTGATATGAAAGTATGCAAGATCAATGAGAAAGCTGTTCTTATACATTGCTCTCGAGTCTCGCGATACTCATGTCAAACTCCGCGCATACTTTCTCAACAAAGTTAAATATTATAAAACTATATTATATATACTATAACACTACACCATCCTACAACATTTATATTAGTGGTCGGAGAAATACGTTAAACAAATCTGTAAAATAAATAAATACATAAATGAATTCGACAGTGCCATCTCAAGCAAAAATATAACATTAGGATATTCACAACAGCAAAAATCAGGAAGTCGTTATTTTAACCATTTTGAAAAACGTTTTGGCCAATAAATTGCCATTTAGATTAGGCCTAACATAGTTGTATACTGTTAAACTATGGCTAATGCAGTGAGACAATTATAAATGTGCTGTTACTATGCTTTACTACAAATGCCATGGTACCATTATTAAATAAGGGTGAATAAGCCATGAGCAACTAAGGGGGGAAATACAGTATTCAGAGTCGGTGCCACGAGGGGGCACTAGGGGGCATGGCCCGGCCACTTCAGTCACTGTTACCCCTCACTTTTTAAAATGAAAAAAAGGCAATATCATTAAAAAAACATTTGGAGAATGAATTTGGTTTATATTTATTAAAGAAACAACAAGAGCAGAGGGTAAAAAATAATGTATTTATTCGTTAACAGAATTTAAAGACATTGTCTTGTGCTGTACTTTCATGTGTTGTTAAAAACACAAGCTAAAGGGCTGCTGCGGCAACGTTTCTGTATGCATTGCTTAACAAGAAACGGACATTACTATTATGCAGACGGTGAAAAGTGGAGATACAGGCTGTCTATCAGAAAGCAAGAGCTCGCTCTTTAGTGTTGTTATATTGATGCGATCGTTTTGTTAGACATAAAGCTCTACTGGGGAACAGTCCCCTGTATACTTTTTCTGTCACTTTTTCTTTAAAACCTGCTTTTAACATTTTTCTATATATTTTTTTCTATATATGCGTCTAAATTAATAATCTTAATTTATTAACTTCCGCTGAATTTATGTAGGCTATGATCGGTGTATTTCCAGTTCTTTTTGTCAAAACGTCATACAACATTTGCTCTCCTCCAAGTTGATATAAAAAAAATTAGCCTTTCAGTTTCAGTGTCTTTCATACAGTGTCTTTCATCTCTTTTCGTTCAGTTCAATTTATTAGCTTTGAAAAAGCTATGCGAAATATGAAATGCTGTCCTCGAAATGGACATTTAGAATTGTTAAACTTCAAAACGGCAGCGCGCACTGGATGAAAAGCTTTGTATCTACAACTCGCAGGTAGGCCTATTGCGCACCCAGGATTTAACTAGATTTTTATTGTGTTATAGTTAAAAATGTCTGGCTCTCAATGAAAAAGGCAGTGCGTGTGCGGACATGGATTTCTTCGCGCATTCGTTATGTGCGAATATGCCGCTTTTACAAGTGTGATTTGGTTAGCCTACCACGTTGCATATACATCAGGTTTTCAGATTTTTTTCAGGATTGCCGATTATCTCTGATAAAAAGTAAATTGTTAAAACTTAAACTTGAGAAGAAAACTGGGGCATGGCGGAATGCCGCTTCTTAACACCAGAAGAGCCGCACACTGAAACAGAACGGAGCGAGACCTCAGCCTGTGCCGTGTCTCAACCTCGAATTGTCCAACCTGTCAGATTTTCCTACCGCAGGGCAAAATTTAGGATATAATCTAAACCACATCGACAAAATAAACAGGCAGGATGATTTTACAATGCAAAATACCCTGTCAGATAGTCCTACCAGTTTAAAATGAACACATTAAATAAATTTACATCGTAAATACCGTCAGATTATCCTACCAGCATAAAAGAAACATGATTAATTTACAGCGCAATACCCTATAATTGTACTACCAGTACTAAATAAATATGTAGGCCTAGAATGATTTAACAACGAAAATACACAATCAGATTCCCGTAGCAGTATAAAATAAACAAGTATGATTTTATAGCGCAAGAAAATGACGTAACATTGATGTGCGCATGCCTGGTAGGATAATCTGACGGGTAGAATGAAATTTCGGGACACTATCCCCTTCTAAACCCCTAAACCCTGCCCCCCCCCCCCAACTAAACATAGCAGCCCCCTCACTTTGTGCACCCTGGCTCCGACTCTGACAGTATTGTATCACCCTATCCAACATCAATTGCACCTGCTCTGGCGCATGCGCAGTTGAGCGACTCATTCATTGCTGTGTTTAGCGGAGAGAGACCCGAGAGCCGCAGTGATGCCAGTGTAGGATGCTCGATACACGGATAATCTTATATACGCGTGTGTTTTCACGACAGGCATTTAAATAGATCCGGATACATCAGACAGGTGTGTTCATCGCAGTACTGCGTCGCATGACCTTGCGCTGAATGTCATTAGAAAGGGATTTTAATCTCGCCACGGTAAGAATAAACGCAAAAATTAATTCGCGGATTTAAGGCAGTAGACCTACGTGTCATACACCGTTGAATGTAAAATCTATGATACTGGTTGGACGATGTGTATTGGATGTGTATAAGGCGAGTGCATTAAAATGGTTGTGTGTCTATAGCTGTCTGCCGCAGCAGCACATTTGCGCACGTTGTTGCATCTTTCATTTTTTCTCTTATTCATTTTTTACTTAGTTTAAGTAAGAAAAGCAATGCTTCTTGTTTATCTAATAATAGTTATAGTGTATCCTTATTGTTTGCTGTGGTGGGGGTCAAAAAAGGATAATCATATTTACTTTATTTTTTTATTTACATATATTACTTTATTTAACAAATTAAATCTTAAGAGTTACATTTAAGAGTTACGTGTTGTTGGATTAAATCTTTTCATCTGTAATAGAGTCATTTCCATTATAATTAAGATCGTACAGTGTAGATATGTGCTGACACATGCTGTCATGGTCTTTGTGCTGAAATAAACCCCCCTCGTCCATACCCAACCTCCCCCAACCCTACCATCCCAGTAATATAACCCTTGTTAAGAGGCTACCTCACCATAACAAACCCCAATATCCCATGCACCAAAAACAGCTTTAAAACATCACAGTGCTTATTCAGCCAACAAAATGCTTTTTGTTGTTCTTACAACTGCATCAAAAATGTATTTCTTATGCTTTTATTTTCAGAAAACTAGAAATTGAGTCTTTGAGATGGATATTATAAAGCATATAATCAACGACACCATTGAATTCTACAAATGGAGTCTTACCATTGCAGGTAACTGATTTCTGGAACTGCATGTGACACATGATATCAATAGACTGATTTCTCTCTGCTGCCGTGTTGAAATCGAAAGCGGTGGGAAGAAAACAGAATGACAATGAGACTGCAATGGTTTGGACTATAGTGTGACATGAATAAACAAATGATGCGTTTAAAAACAATGTTACAGTAGCCGCTTATGGCAGCTTAAATTGTCACTAATATGTGTTGGTACAGCTAAAGTGGTCAAGTAAAACAGCTTTTGTGACATGCATCCTATGCTTATATTTTCACATTTAACATCATAAATTGCTTTAATAACTCCAGGTTGATTGTCCAAACCATTGCAGTCTATCTGTCCTTTGGTTTTCTTCCCACCTCTGCTTTGCTTTCGATTTCATGGTGGCGGCGTGAACTCAGTGTATGGTAGCGTTTTGATTAGATAAAACCTAAGTTGTACTGTAAAGTCACCAAATCAGGCCATTATTGGATTTACCATGAGAAAGCTTGTTTTTTTATTTTGGAGAACACAAGAACAAGATTAATGTATGCTGTAAACTACAGATTAATGTATGCAGTAAGCTTAATGCTATTTTTGCTATGCTACTGAATGTTGGCATCTATAAGCAGAATTGTAGATTAATGCATTAGATAAAAGTGTAATAATGGGCTTTCATTATTGTTTGTAGACAAGCGTGTGGAGAAATGGCCTCTGATGGACTCCCCTCTCCCCACACTGGCCATCAGCTCTACCTACCTACTCTTCCTCTGGCTGGGGCCAAAGTACATGCAGGGCAGAGAGCCCTTCCAGCTGAGAAAGACCCTCATTGTCTACAACTTTAGCATGGTCATCCTTAACTTTTTCATATTTAAAGAGGTGCGTTCACCCACAAGATGCCTAGGTCTGAAGCCGAGTTGTAAGTTTTTACCAAGACTGACACGATAACACAGCAACTGATAAAAGATTTCTCTTTTCGTACTCCACTGGCACTCTTAGGTCTGATTGCACTAACAATAATGAGCATCACTACCACCGAAATGTATGTGGTCAGAATAATATATACATAAAATAAGGACACTTTTCACTGTTTAATCATTTTTAAGATTAATCATTTCAGACACTTGCGGTAACTTTACAGTCTCCACTGTCTTAACTGTCATTGGTGGTCAAAAGCCACTTCACATTTGTATGAAGCAGGAGCGCATTTCCCAATGGGGACCAAGGGGACATTGCCTCACTCACTTTTTGAAACTTTCCTCCTCAATTTAATGTGTCACGACATACGTGGCGAGAACCCAAATGCAGGCAGGCAAAGATGGGGTTAACAAAACACTTTATTCACAAGACAAGAAGACAAAGCAAACACCCACGATGGAGATATAAACAAGAAAACAGGAAGCAGACAGGACGTAGACTAACTAAGACTAAACTAAAATAAACAACACTGGACAAAAGCTAAACTAAAGACTTACTAAACTCGACTTGACAGGGGTTTTCACAGACAACAGGAACACACCGCACATGGCAGCCGAAAGGCACTCGACGAAACCATACACAACGTAATACACCAACACAGGACAATTAAACATGAGGGTATATAAAGGGAAGACAAACGAGGGATAATTACACGGGGCAGGTGTGGGACATTAGACATGAGAGGAAAGCAATACAAGAAACGAGAGGGGCGGGGCTGATGACAAGACATGAGAAACACGAGATGTCAAAAAACAAACATCTCATGGCTTTCTCACAAATAACCTAAGGCTTTGCCATGGCTCTGCTACAGGACCAAGAAAAACATGACTAAGGAAGCAGAGCCATGACATTAATGCTTACCAGTATCTGACTGGAATAGAGAAAGAGTAGGAACAAATGTAATTTAAAGAGCTGATTCAGTGGCATATGGAGTAAAGTGCGTTGCCAAATGTTTTGACGTGGTAGACCCGTGTTCGAATCCGCCTTTTGCCAAACTCGCTCTTTTACCTTTTTCCATCACATATCAGATGCAAAATGGACCAGCATTTACAGCGCGGAAGAAGCACGCGTTTTCTGTGCTTTCACACCCCATATGAAATTCATTAAACAAATTTAATGAAAAGTTGTTTTTTATTATTATTACTAGTGATCATAAAATAAAAAGAGCAAAGTTTAATGAATAATCTTAGTTGTGTTTTTCTATAGATGCTTAGTGTCACTTTGTCTGATCAGCAAGAATTCTATCGGTGTTATTATACCAAGTTTCTGTATGAAGTGTCCTCTAGTTACTAAAATGAATTCCCCTCTAGTTGGCATAAAAAAGGGAGAGGGCCATGTTGTGTGTCACACAAATTCAGCAACCTCTCAAATAACACACACCCACACACAAAGGTTGCTTTTAAAATTCTTAGATACTTTTGTGGTTATATATTTTATTTTGCAAACTCATTATTTTTATTTTAGTTATTCAAATAAAGATCTAGAACCTTAAAAATAACCAATGTGCAAGGCAGAGGATAACCTTTGGCCACCCATAATTTTATTAATAAAGTAAATACCTTAATAATCAAGTCCACAACATTCTAATATGTTTCCTCAATGGACAAGTCCTAAATACCAAAATTAGCCACTCTCTTCAGGATTTGATCAGTAATGCACAATATCACAGTATTTTATCATGTGCAGCATCTACATGTTATTTAAAGTCTCAGAAATGTCTTTTAGTGTTTTGTGATGCATCATTTACTACCTGTTGTATTTCAGCTCTTCCTTGCTGCACGGGCGGCCAACTACAGCTACATCTGCCAGCCTGTAGACTATTCTGATGATCCTAATGAAGTGAGGGTGAGTGTGTTTCCTCTATAAAGTCATGATGTGTTTCACTGAAACTGAAACTGGACCCGTGATTCCGCTCTCCAGTTACTGGCCCAAAGTTTGTTGTCAGAGCGGGATAACCTAAGAGCTCAGTTTCACACTGTGGTGTCACATTGACACAAACGCCATCTGGCCTCTGGGTCGAATACTATAGTTGAGCCACATGAGCATTTTCAACAGCACCATGTTTCTTTTCAGTTTTTTTTAATTAATTCTGTAAATAGGTTGCAGAATTTCAAAAAATAAACAGTATCTAATCTAATGGGTTCCTGTGGCTCAGCTGGTAAAGAACTGAGCTGGCACACAGGTCATGGGCTTGTTTTATGTGTTTTAGGACTGCTCGCTTTAAAAGAACAGTGCAATGGAAAATGGAAATTCTCTTATTTTTTTACTCAACTCTAGATGTATATGACTTTCATTCGGCATCTGAACACAGACAGATTTTTTTTATTATAATGTCTTCTTATATGGTGCTCAAAATGTTAAAGCTCCAAAAAGTACAAATCGTGAAAGTAATTAAAATGACTCCAGTGGGTAAATAAATGTCTTCTGGAGTGAAACAATATGTTTGTGAGAGAAAACAATATTTTAAGAATATAAGAAACTCAAACAAGCGCTAGAGATATGGCATCACTTCAATACTTGTATATCTTATTGGTTCTTGCCAGGGTGCCGCACATGTCCTGAAAAGTAAAGCCAAAGCTCCCCTAGTGGCTGGCTGCAGTATATTTCATAAACCCCGCCCTGTCCATGTAAACTAACTGGATGTAAACCAAACAAAAAAAATCCAATTGCATTTAAGATACATTTTTGCTGAAGATGGTTTCTGTCATGAACGGTGAGGGAACAAGAACAGAGGACCTAAGTGCAGACAGCGGGTAAGAGGTTAACAAACAGACTTTAATAACAAAAATACAACCATGAAACAAAAACCCACGAGGGGGCAAACCGATAAAACAGCAAGGGAAATAACAAGAGGTAAACAGGGACATAGACTAACCTACACTAAACTAGACAAGACTACAACTAAATAGACTAGGTAACATAGCAATACAGAATGAACCGACACAAGACAGAAGACAAGGGCATGAGCGGGCATGAAACGGGCATGAAACAATAACAAGCAATAATGAGGAGATGAGAGGGCGGGAACAGAGACGAGACCAGAGAGAGTATGGCAAGCCGAAAAGGCCAAAATTACCTCCCTCGACATGAAACATGGGGTTCCGTCATGGTTCTGCCTCATCATGTCATGTCTTTCTTGGTCTTGTGGCAGAACCATGACAGGTTTCTGTCATTTTAGTTAGTTCTTATCACACTGATGTATGTTCAAGGGTTCGTTTGTGTAATAAGATATGTTATAAAAACACTAATGTTATAATGTTATAAAAAGGGGCGTTGCAACATGATTTTCGTCGACATTCGGAATATGGGCTGGACATTAATAACAGGGCTCCATCTCACACTCACTACTGCGCAGGCTCCAAAGGATGTCATTGGTGCAATATGTCAGTGACCATATCTGGGACATTTTGGCTTCAATTTTTTGAAGCGGAAGTAAATTGGGGATGCGTCGTCCATATTTTTATATGGACGTCTATGGTTCTTGCATGTCTGGTAACTAGTTGTCATTTGTTTGTCATCATATCAGATATCATATCATATACGGTATATTATTAGTTTTCTCTCACAACTGTTTTGTTTTGCTTCAGAAGACATTTATTTAACAATCAGGAGTAATTTATTATTTGTCTGTTTTCAACTGGAAAGGAAGTCATATACATCTAGGATGGCATAATTCCACTTTTATCAAAGCTTTATTTATAGTGACTTTATCAAATCCCTTTTCTCTTTTTCCTGTAATGTGCAGGTGGCTGCAGCATTGTGGTGGTACTTTATCTCCAAAGGTGTGGAATACCTTGACACAGTGTTTTTCATCTTACGCAAGAAATTTAACCAAATCAGCTTCCTGCACGTCTATCACCACTGCACCATGTTCACTTTGTGGTGGATTGGCATCAAATGGGTTGCGGGTGGACAGTGTAAGTGTTCGATAAGTTTGCACTTTAAACAATGTAAATAGGCCATTTAAATATAGTTGTCTTGTATGTTACATTAAATTACCTTAATGTGCATTCGTGTTTTTTCCAGCATTTTTTGGGGCTCATATGAATGCAGCCATACATGTTTTGATGTACTTATATTATGGCCTGGCTGCATTTGGTCCAAAAATACAGAAATATCTGTGGTGGAAGAAATATCTGACTATCATCCAAATGGTAAAGTGTGACATTTTGCAAGCAAAATATAAGTTATGTTAAATATGAGAATGACTCTACAATTAGGACATTTTATGTTTACTTGCACAGTTTTAAGAAATAAATACTTGTGTGTTTTAATATTAGCTTTGAATGTGTATATTCAAATATTTACATTTATTTGGTAAAACGCATATATTTTTATGACAAAGAACTGCTGACTACCAACATGCTAAATCAACTTCTTCTGCAGATCCAGTTTCATGTCACCATTGGCCATACTGCTTTGTCACTGTACTCCGACTGCCCATTCCCAAAGTGGATGCACTGGTGTCTAATTGGATATGCCCTGACCTTCATCATCCTCTTTGGGAATTTCTATTACCAGACGTACCGCCGACAGCCCCGTCGTGAAGGCACATCCAGGTCCAGCAAAGCCCTTTCTAATGGAGCCTCTAATGGAGTCCCGGCAGCCAGTAATGGAAACACCACCAAGATGGACGAGAAGCCAACAGTGGCTGAAACCGGGAGGAGAAAGCGGAAGGGCAGAGCAAAGCGTGAATGAATCCAGAGCAGGGAGAGAAGCAGACACAGGCAGACCTCCACGCAGAGGCATGAGAGCTGGTAGCATTGATGGAGTCCATCAGGTGGTGTGTATCAGCTCAGGTCAATCCAAAATTGTTAGGAACAAAAAGTATGCTGAGCTTCTGCATCAGAGGGGGAGAAATCAGACAAAGAGTCTAGATATTGCGAGACTGGAAAGTTGTGATTAATTTATGAGAGGATCTTATCAGTGTGTAGTATATCCTTCCTTATCACCGGTCCTTATATTTGTTACATTAATATGTATCTGATCTGTGTCTCATCATTGTTAAATTATTATTACAATAATGTCAAGATCTTAAGTTTTTTCATAATTCATTACAGTGTCGGCCAAAAGTCTGATACCAATAGAGAAGTGCTTTTGTATTCTATTTGTCAGACAAATCTTTTTGTTATAAATTTTATTGCCATAGAACAATTTGAGTGAAATTTTAATTGGCAGAAATGTTGGAATTTTTATTATTTGGTATTCCCCCTTTTGCATTAATGAGCATTCACTCAAGCCAGAATGGAAGAAAGAAAGTCTGATGATTTATGTTATATCAGTATGATTAGTAAATGTTTCAGAGTGCATCGTGTGTTCTTCAATGGAAGTAGAAAAATCCCAGTTACGTAATATAGCAGTTACAAATGTGCTTATTGGATCAGTGAATAGTTTTTCCTCATTTCATATCACAACTTTCCTTCGTTCAAAGTGTTTCAAATTCGAAAGCATTCTGTTTATTTTTAGGTTCAAATGGAAATATTTTAGATGTTCAATTTGGTCTAAAACTTGTGAACCCCACTGTGTATCCATTATTTTACATGTTTATGTATCTGAACTTTCGCGTTTCTTGTAAGGTGTCAATTAAAAGCTGTTTAGCTGCTGGGGTGATATATTATGGCAATATTATGATGCAGACATCATGTGACACTGCAAATCACTGCAGATTCTTAGTTATAGGGAAACCGCTATAATGCATTTTTTTCATCCAATACATCCTGATTATATTATACCTTTATATTTTTGTTTGATATGTGTTTAGATTGCCAAACTAGAATTGTACATTTTAGACAAAATATGACATTTACACTAGAAAAGATCAATAACTGTTTTATGGGAATATGCCCTTATCTGGATAAATCAGACCAATACTAATAATGATAAAATAGCCAATATCAAGTGATAACAGTAAATTAAACCAGTATACTGTTTGTCCTTATTAAATGTTTTGACATACTCAAGATTCAAGGTTATTGAAAAACAGTTGTAAGGATCGGCTTTACGTTTCATTAAGAAATTGATATCCTTGGAAAAAGGGAAAATACAAGTGTGAAATATGTTTGGAGCTGTGATACTGTATTGTATATAAAGGCTTATGATGCTTCATCAACAGAACTTTTAATCTGAATAGTTTTGAAACCTGAAATACATCATCTGCTTCATCTCAAATTGTTTTATAATGTTGTATATTCTGTGCAATTTTGTACATTGTGCTTTTAAAAATCCTATAATCAACAACTCTGGCTTTTGTTTTGTTTTTAAGAAACAAATATTTTGACAAATATACATTGCTGCATATAAAATAAATTGAATGCCAATGCATTGTACACATTACATGTTATTTAATTTCTAAAAAAACCCACTCTGTTGGTGTAGTCATGTGTTTACCTTTAGCCTCATTCATTACCCATGAACATGCTATACGTCATCAAAGACAAAATACTCTCAAGCATGGCACAAAAATATTACTCATAAAAATACCTGAAATGGCTTTCACTTTGTCATCATTTGTTGTCTCTGACATACATAGAAAGGTCTGATTTATATTCTCACTGCTTTCACAGAGGAGACCCCTTTTTTAATATAACCCACAGCAACAGCGCAAACCCTATAAACTGCCATTTCCAGTAAGCATTCCTTCGGCCCAATGAGATGTACCAGTGCTGTTTTCTGCCCCCTCGGTCATTTACACACTACTGAGGGCTCAATGGACCAATCAGAGCGCTGCCTGTCCTCCTCAGCAAAGACAAAGGTTTCTATAGTAACCGCACACACCCTGTTTCACTACTGATTTACTGAAATGGGATTTACCATCTGCTGCTTTTCACACCTTGTATTCCTATATTGAACATAACGTGTACCGCACGTTTCATAAAGGAAATGATTAAATAAAAAAGTTTGGACCAGAAAATAAAATAAGAAATAACTGAATAACAGTTTTTAAATAACAATAAAATTGCATGTAATCAAACCTAATGAATTGCACTTTAACACAAATCTTTAGTGTTGCTTTAGGGTTTATTTTTTAAATCTTACATATATAATTAAATCTTAGGGATAGTGTCATGATCCCCATCTGTGTTTCCCGATTATTGTGGACTTTTAGTTTGTGTGTCTTAGTTCCTGTTTCCTGTCTAGTGTTGTAGTTTTTTGTTCATTGGTTTTGTGTCATGATCTGTTTCAGGTGTGTCTTGTTAGCCCTCTCATTACCCTGTGTATTTAAGCCCTTGTATTACCTTTGTCTGGTGTCTGTCATTGTTAGAGGTTTAGTCTTGTGTCTTGCTATTCATGTGTCTTGGATCGTTTATTATTATGTTACTTTGTTTACTGTCATTAAAATGTGGATCTGCTTCTCTGCCTGGTTACTCTGCATTACAGAACGACAGACCAATAATGGATCCAGCAGATCTTGTACCCTCAGGAGCCCGCTTAATCATGCTACGCCAGGGCTGCCGCTCCCTTGAGGATCACACACAGGATTTCTTGGACCTAGCCACCAGACTCACTTTCCAGATAAGTCACTCATTGTTTTCTACCGCTGCAGTCTCAAAGAACCGCAAAGCGGATCTCCCTTCACCGTGGGTGATGGCTGCCAGTCCAGAGCACGCTCGCAAGATGGCCGCCAGTCCAGCGCCCGCTCGCAAGATGGCCGCCAGTCCAGAGCCCGCTTGCAAGATGGCCGCCAGTCCATCCCAAGATGGCCGCCAAGTCCAGAGCCTGCTCACAAGATGACCACCAGTCCATCCCAAGATGGCCGCCAAGTCCAAAGCCCGCTCCCAAGACGGCTAATGAACTTTCCGAGATCCCGGCCTCGTCCAAGACGGCCGCCGATGATCTTCCCGAGATCCCGGCCTCATCGAAGACGGCCTGTCTCAGTCAAGATGGCTGCTTGAGTTTCCCCTGTAGGCACTGTTACATCCCTAGAGACTGCTATAAATCTGTTTACACTTTCTATTCCAGACCAGCCTGCGCCTCCCTGGCCGCCTGACCTCCCTGACCTTCCTGCACCTCCCTGGCCGCCTAACCAGCCTGCAACCTCCACTTCCCCTGCACAGGCCTGGCCCTCCGTCCCTCCCTTTGTTCCGTCTCCGCTACACCCCCCTCCTGGACTGTGGTGAGTGTCTGGAAGTCGCTCTTGGGGGGGGGAGCTCTGTCATGATCCCGTCTGTTTCCCTGATTGTATACTTTTAGTTTGTATGTCTTAGTTCCTGTTTCCTGTCTAGTGTTGTAGTTTTTTGTATTTCGTTTGTTCATTGATTTTGTGTCTGTAACGAGCAAGGCGGGACGAGAACCATGAGGGAACAACGCGGGGCCGGTGACGCGAGTGATAATGAGTGTCAGCTGCGCCACGTCGTTCCCTCATGGCTCTTGTCCCGCCTTGCTCGTTACAGTGACATCTCTTTCAAGTGTCTTGTTAGCCCTCTTGTTACCCTGTGTATTTAAGCCCTTGTTTCCTTTGTCTGGTGTCTGTCATTGTTAGAGGTTTGGCCTTGTGTCTTACTTTCAGCTGGTTTTCGTGTGTCTTGGATCGTATATTATTGTTACTGTTTACTTTCATTAAAATTTTATACTGCACGTGGATCCACTTCTCTGCCTGGTTACTCGCCGTTACAGACAGGCCTATTCGTTTAACATTTTGATTTGTTTATAAATGTTCTGTTGGTTGTATCTTGTTCAAACGTTTGCGCAGTATTAAAAAATTGAATGTTCCAAGGTGGTCTAATATAAGTCAGTACATAAAGTAGGATATGATCAAATGAGTGTTGTTTTTTATTCTTCATGCCACAAATTATCTTAAAAAAAGCTGAAAAGTTGACGAGTACTGCTCTTTAGTTTGTTGTTGTTTTGTCATTTTACGCTCTTGAATGCTTATAAAATCATGCAGAAATCTACAGAAAGCTTTCTGTCAACATGAAGCTCAACTCAATGAGAAACATTGCTCATGTGACTGAGGATGAGACAGATATCCTCTGCTCTGATGAAAGCCTGCTTCATCAGAACAGGCAGGATGCAGTGGGCTGTTTTTAGTTCTTGCTCTGATTCTTGCTCTGATTCTTCACAGATGCCACAGTTGTTATGAGATAGTAAGGACTCAGATGCAGGAGTGAAGAAAAACAAAGTTTATTCCAATGTCCATGAAAACAACAACAAAAATAATCCAGAAGGAAATAGTTATTCCAGCAGAGCGTAGAGAGAAGGAATCGCCATACGAGAGAAAGGTCCGAACCAGCTCTCTCAGCACCGCCTTACTGTGGGAAACACGGAGAATCAACTCTGGTAGCCAAATTACAGTAACGAGCACAAACACTGGTAATCCGACCGTGAAGAACGAACAATACATCGCCACGCTGAGTGAGGGGAGGCAATGGTACATATAGAGAGGCAGTGAAATGAGAAACAGGTGTGGGAAATTACTGGCGCTGATGTGAGTAGCTAAACCCGGAACCAGGCGAGAGGGTGTTAAATGGGAACAAAACCAAAATACATATAAAAAGAAAAAGAAACTAGGAACAGGCCTGACAGAACCCCCCCCCTTAAAGATGCCCCACGGCATCCAGGCAGCTACTCACGAGAACGGCAAAAACCTTCTATAAGAGAGTGGTCCAGTATGTCTCGAGCGGGGATCAGTTTAGAACAAGCCTTCTGGGCATGTTCGGACCATTTAAAATGTCTCAGAGTGGAGGTGAGCTCCGACAGGGGAAGAGCGACCTGACCAAACCCTCGAATGGACCTCCTGTAGAAATTGGCAAACCCCAGGAATCACTGGACCTCCTTGCGATTCACAGGGGTGGGCCAATCTGCAACTGCTTCTACCTTGGCGGGGTCCATTCGAATGCCCTCAGGCGACAAGATAAATCCCAGGAACGGAACCGACTGTGCGTGAAACTCGCACTTCTCCACCTTGGCGAACAGGCGATTCTCGAGTAGTCGGCGTAAGACTCGTCGGACGTGCTGGATATGGTCCCGTTCGTTCTGAGAGAAGATAAGGATATCGTCGAGATAGACGATGACGAACCGGTCGACCATATCCCTAAGCACGTCATTGAAGAGTCTCTGGAAAACCACAGGGGCATTCGACAGTCCAAAAGGCATCACCCAATATTCAAAGTGGCCTGTTGGAGTGTTGAAGGTGGTTTTCCATTCGTCCCCCTCTCTAATCCTGACTAGGTGATAAGCATTGCGTAGGTCTAACTTCGTAAAGATGGTTGCGCCCTGCAAGAGTTCGAAAGCTGATGACATCAAAGGCAAGGGATGGCTATTCTTGACCGTGATGTCGTTCAGTCCCCGATAATCAATGCAGGGATGGAGGGAACATCTTTCTTCTACACGAAAAAAACCCCCGCCCCAGCCGGAGAGGACGAGGGATGAATAATGCCGGCTGACAAGGAATCGGCCACATACCTTTCCATAGCCTCCTTCTCAGGGCCGGAGAGCGAGTAGAGGTGACCCTTAGGTGGAGAAGTGCCAGGTAACAGGTCAATCACACAGTCGTACGGGTGGTGCGGGGGAAGAGACGCCACTCGAGACTTACTGAATACCGCTCTCAGGTCGTGATAGACGGAGGGCACCCCCATGAGAACAACAGACTCCTTCTGAAACAGAGGGACAGGGGTCAAAGGAGACAAGGCAGAAAACAAACAATTGGAAGCACAATAAACACTCCATTCAGACACCATATTGTTTCTCCACTCAATGTGAGGGTTATGCTTAGAGAGCCATGCGTGGCCCAAAACGACCGGAGCGAAAGGTGAATGAGAAGAAACTGAATTATCTCGGTGTGGTTACCGGACGTGGTGAGTGACAAAGGTTTCGTGATAGCTGTAATGTTGGTGAGTAGGGTGCCACAGAGTGTCCTTGCTGTGATGTAAACAGCTGCCTCCTGTAAAATTGCGTTTTTCCAGCTTAAGAATATATCTAAACTACGTCATATGCTGTCAATCGCAGATGCAGAGAAGTTAATTCATGCATTCATGACATCAAGACTAGATTACTGTAATGCACTGTTAGGTGGTTGCCCTGCAGGCTTATTACAAAAACTCCAATTGGTCCAAAACGCGGCAGCTCGAGTTCTTACACGTACAAAAAAGTATGAACATATTAGCCCGGTTCTGTCAACCTTGCACTGGTTACCTATAAAGCATCGCGTTAACTTTAAAATCTTGCTTATTACCTATAAAGCCTTACATGGTTTAGCTCCTCAGCACTTGAATGAACTCCTTTTGTATTACAGTCCTTCACGTGCATTACGCTCTCAGGCGTCCTGTCAGTTGGTAATACCTAGAATTTCAAAATCAAGTGCAGGTGGTAGATCCTTTTCCTATCTAGCGCCTAAACTTTGGAATAGTCTTCCCTGCACTGTCCGGGAGGCAGACACACTCTGTCAGTTTAAATCTAGACTAAAGACGCATCTTTTTAATCTTGCATACACTACTCTTCCATAATATAAATCTTCAGAGGGTTTAGGCTGCATTAGTTAGATCAACCGGAACCAAAAACACAACTGATGTACTTGTTGCATCAAAGAGTACAGAACAGTACTCTACTCTCAGCCAGTCTTGTCTCATTGTTCCAAGGTTACCACAGCGAGCAGGATGCAGTTCATGGCCTGACCTGATGGTAGAGCGGAGAATGGGAAGTGGGGACCTGACAAGAGCTGAGATGATAGAGCTGGATAAAGAAGGACGCGGTCTCTTGACATGTCTTCACCACAAAACTTCAAATGCTATTAGATTATTAATGATAATCTTAAACTATAATTTATTTTATTATTAAGTTTATTTATTTTATTTAGCCTTGTTGTGCAAGTTCTCTGGAGCTTGTGCAGAGGCAGCAGCTTTTGCCAGAGGGGAACTGGAATCCCCTGGTTGGGCCTGGGTTCTCCTGAGGTTTTTTTTCTCGATTAGAGTTTTGGGTTCCTCGCCACCGTTTGCATACTGTTTTTGCACTATCTGCCTGACCGGGGGGGCTGCTTTAGAATCTTAAAGTTTTACTTAATTAATATTGCATATAGGAATTTATTATCTGTTATATTTGACCTGTGCTTCTCTCTCCTTTATCCTAAATGTGTGCTCTCACTGAGCGTGTGTGTGTGTGCGTACTTGTCTGTGTACGTATGTGTGTGTATGTGTGTGTGTGTGTGTGTGTGTGTGTGTGTGTGTCTCTGTGTCTGTGTGTGTTGGTGCGTGTGCGTGTTGTGTGTGTGGAGTGTTTTGTGTGTGGGTGTGTCTGTCTTCTGTGTTTTCAACCTTTTCTTGTTTTTGCAGGTACAACTTTGATTGTTTTGCTTGTAGTCAATGTGTCTCATGTACAGCTGCTTTGTAACAATGAAAATTGTAAAAGCGCTATATAAATAAAGTTGAGTTGAGTTGAGTTGATGGAGTGAGGAAGTGGAGTGCTGGGAATCCCCCACTTCCTGGCCAGTTCAATGTCAATAAAATCACCCTCCGCTCTGGAGTCGATAAGGACTGACACAGTGTGACTCGTCCCCTTCCCTCGAACCACAGCAGGGAGCATCGTTCGGCTGCAAGAGGAGAGACGAGTAGGGGTGACGCTTACCCTTTGAGACGTTGTCCTGTCGGAACGAAACCTGCTGAGTGGACAGGCGGCCAGTAGGTGTCCAGACTCGCCGCAGTAAAGGCATAAGCCGTGGGTAAGGCGGCGACGTCGTTCCTGCTTGGAGAGGCGGGCTTGGCTGACCTGCATCGGCTCCTCCTCGGATGACGGTTGAGAAAGTGGGTGATCTCTGTCCACGGGCATGCTCTCCGGTTCCTGGCTCCAAGTTCTTCCCCGGCGCCGTTGAGTTCGGAGTCCCAGGCGAAAATCTACCCGGATGGCGAGCTCCATCAGTCCATCGAGCGTGGGGGGAAGTTCCAGCAAGTATATCTCGTCTTGAATCCCATCCGCTAGTCCATGGAGGAACCGATCCCAGAGTGCCTTGTCGTTCCATCTGCAGGATGATGCCAGGGTGCGGAACTCGATGGCGTACTCTGAGACTGACCTCCGACCCTGCCGTAGCAGCGACAGTGACAGAGCCGCCTCATTGCCTATTGCCGACCGATCGAACACCTTTCTGAGCTCCTGGGAAAAAGCCTCGAACGTGTTACAGCACCCATGCTTGTTATCCCAAATGGCCGTTCCCCACTCCCTGTCAGCGTCCGTCAGGTGCATCACCACGAAGGCCACTCTTGACTGCTCGGTGGCGAAGCTGGACGGCTGTAAGGAGAAGGTTAGGGAGCACTGGGAGAGAAACGAGCGGCAAGAGGTAGGCTCACCGGCCTAGAGGGTAGGAGGCGTGAGGCGAGGCTCTGGTCGGTGTGATGCCGGTGCCTGCATCTCGGCCTGCGCTGCACTGGCTGAGGCGGCCACCTGGTCGGCTTGGGTCTGGTCGAGGTGTTGGGCGAGGGCGGCGAGTTGCTGGGACATGGCAGTGATGCCTTGTTGAATCTCCGCCATCTCCTGTTGCTGGCGACCCAATAGTATACCCTGACTTGAGACGGCGTGACGGAGGTCCTGTTCTCCTGCTGAGTCCATCCTTGGTGGCGATGTTCTGTTATGAGATAGTAAGGACTCAGATGCAGGAGTGAAGAAAAACAAAGTTTATTCCAATGTCCATGAAAACAACAACAAAAGTAATCCAGAAGGAAATAGTTATTCCAGCAGAGCGCCTCGTGTCAAAATCCACAAGCGTAGAGAGAAGGAATCGCCATACAAGAGAAAGGTCCGAACCGGCTCTCTCAGCACCGCCTTACTGTGGGAAACACGGAGAATCAACTCTGGTAGCCAAATAACAGTAACGAGCACAAACACTGGTAATCCGACTTGAAGAACAAACAATACATCGCCATGCTGAGTGAGGAGAGGCATAGAGAGGCAGTGAAATGAGAAACAGGTGTGGGAAATTACTGGCGCTGATGTGAGTAGCTAAACCCGGAACCAGGCGAGAGGGTGTTAAATGGAAACAAAACCAAAATACATATAAAAAGAAAAAGAAACTAGGAACAGGCCTGACAACAGTAATGTAATACTTTTCCTGCCTGTCAGACACAAAGGATCAGTGGAATGGACCATCGATTTTTCCTCCTATCAGAGAGCATTTTTTAGTCATAAATAGCAGTAAACTGCTGAAGAATGTGGAAAACAAAGGGAAAAGAACATTTAGAAAAGCTCACAAAGACAAAGAATATAAACAGACATTGCTGACTTTAATATTTAGTTTTTAAATTTGATTGGCACTTTTTATTACACAAAACACACATCAAGTGCCTTGTGTCCAGAGTGATCTGAGTGGTTTAAACTGCAGGTGATTTAACTGTCCACCTGGTCAGAATTAAGTTTGGTCACTTGGAAATTTAACAAAAGAATGACTTATGTCTTTTGCACACCAAATTGAATTCTTATAGCATTGAATATTTCTTTAAAGATGAAAGATCATAATGAGAAACCCATTTGTTTAGCTAAGACTGTTAAGTTGTTAACGACCTCTCTGTTTTTTCTTTCTGGTTTATTTTGGTTACAAATGTACCCCATGTGAGTGGCTGCATAATAGCAAAAATGTAGTTTGTCGTATGATTGTGTGCTTTTCCATCAGAGACTCCCAGCTGCCACGCATCTTGCAATACTCAGTTATTTGACTGAATTCATTAATCTCTGAAACATTCGCCTAATGGTGGCAATTATAAACCTTCCTTATGTTACCCAGCTGTCATTCAGCTACCATCTGGACGCCCCTGAGCCCAGAAAGGCCATGTGTGACCATCCCCCCACCCAGAGACGGATTAACCATATGGGCAATTGGGCGAGTGCCCAGGGGCACCAAGACTTTAAAATAAACCCGCAATACAAAATATATTTTTTTATAAATGCACATAAGCACTTGTTTTTTAAGACTTAAGTCACGCATCTGCGCTAAACAGGCGTGGCACCATGTGCGGGAATACCCCCACTTCAGATAAAAATGGTTCTGTCCTCTGCACCTCCGCCAACATTCCCGCCCATGTTATCTGGTTAGTTACATAGATTTGAGCGAGTTAACATTCAGCCAATCACAAGTGACTGTTATGAGGCGAGTTGTCTTTCTGCTTCCTGTTCCTGCTTCCTGTTTCGTTCCTGCTGTCCTGTTCCTGCTTCCTGTTTCGTGCATCGCTGCCGGCAGCTTGTTTGTATCCGTGCTCTTATCACTTCGCTCTAATATTAGTGTATTTTATTTTCGTTAATTATTATTGTCGTTGCTAACTTATCCTGATATCTCAATAACCCTGTTCCTGTTATTTACTTGGAAGAGTCTAAACCAAAAGTGATAGTTAACTTAACGCCGTTAGCATAGCAATAGCGTGTTAGCCTGCTTTCTGTTCACACTGTGGAATATCATCTTGCCTCTGGTTTGTCTTGTGTGCTAACTGTTTCTCTTTTTAAGCGAGTATACTACGATCCATCGAGCAACCTTGGTAAGTTGGAATTGCACTTCAAATCCGGTGAGTTATGGCTTCTATTCCTATTATTGTTACTTGCACCTCATGTCATATGTTTAGCTTAGCCTTCTCTGTCAGCTGCGAGGGCTTTATATGCGATAAATGCAGGGAAATAGTTAGGCTGACAGAGAAGATCTTAGAATTAGAGTCTCGCATCCAATCTTTATCTGAGGATAGTAAGAGTTTAACGACGATAGAAAACACTTTGGATGCGAGCAACATTAGCGCACACAGCTCGGTTCCGGTTGAAAATCCCCCGCAGCTGGGAAACTTCGTGACTGTGAGACGGCGTAGTCGCAGGACAAAACATCACTCGACCGTTCCGATTACAGTCTCGAACAGGTTTGCCCCGCTCAGTGACGCACCGACTGAGAAACCTGCTGAAAGTGCCCTAGTTATCGGTGATTCTATTGTTCGGAACGTTAACATAGAGGCACCAGCCACCATAGTCCAATGTTTACCGGGAGCCAGAGCGCCTGACATCAAGTCAAATTTAAATGTGCTGGCTAAGGCTAATCGTAAATTCAGTAAGATTGTCATTCACGTCGGCACAAATGATGTTCGACTCCGTCAATCGGAGATCACAAAAGATAACATTAAAGAGGTGTGTGAGCTCGCAAGCATGATGTCAGACACTGTAATATTCTCTGGCCCCCTCAATGCTTATCGTGGTGATGAGATTTATAGCAGATTATCATCACTAAATGGCTGGTTGTCTGAGTGGTGCCTGCAGAATGATATAGTTTTTATAAATAACTGGAAGAGTTTTGAGGGCAGACCTGACCTGTTGAAACGAGATGGTCTCCATCCCTCCTGGGCTGGGACTTCCATCCTGTCTAGAAATATGGCAAAAAGTCTTAATGCTAATGCTAAAACTTGACTCGCTGGGGCCCAGGTCAGGGAGCAGACAGTATGGCTTAACCAACTGTCTGCTTGCCGTCTCACGTCGCAGAATACACAAAATGTACAACATGTAGTAATCCGTTCTCCCAAACATCACAAAATAGAGACTGTGTCTGTCCCCCGGATTAGCAAACATAAAATAATGCGTAAACCTCTTGAAAGTAATTTAATAAACGTTAAACAAACTAAACATGAACAAAATACAGATAATCAACTGTTACGACTCGGATTGCTAAATATTAGATCTCTCTCTAATAAAGCACTTTTTGTTAACGATATGATAACAGATCATAAAATAGACATGCTCTGTTTGACAGAAACATGGCTAAAACCAGATGATTATATTGCTTTAAATGAATCTGTCCCCCAAGATTATTATTATAAACACGAGCCTCGTCTAAAAGGCAGAGGGGGAGGTGTCGCAGCACTTTACAATAACTCTCTTAGCATTTCCCAGAAGTCGAACTCTAAATATAATTCTTTTGAAGTCATGGTTCTTCATGTTTCAACACCTAATACTAAAGATAAAACACTTTTTAAATTGATTCTAGCTATTGTATATAGGCCTCCAGGGCACCACACAGATTTTATTAAAGAATTTGGTGGGTTCTTATCAGAACTAGTACTGGCCGCAGATAGACTCCTTGTCGTTGGTGACTTTAACATCCACGTAGATAACGTTACAGATGCCTTAGGAATGGCTTTCAAAGACACTCTTAACTCCATGGGCATTAGTCAACATGTGTCAGGACCCACTCACCTTCGTAATCATACTTTAGATTTAATACTGTCTTACGGTATAAATGTGGACGACGTTAAAATCCTTCAGCAGAGTGAAGACATTTCGGATCATTATCTGGTATTATGTTTGCTTCACTGGCCTACGGCTGCAAATAAAACTCATTGTTACAAATATGGTAGAACAATAACTTCAACTACCAAAGATGCGTTTCTCGATAATCTGCCCGAATTGTCTCAAATCATGAGAAATAACGTTGAAGATCTTGACATTACCACTGAAAATTTTAATTCCACCTTCTCGGTAACGCTAGACAAAGTTGCTCCACTACGTTTAAAGAAGATTAAAAATGGCAGCCCCACACCGTGGTATAATGAACACACTCAGGCTCTAAAGAAAGCGGCCCGAAAAATGGAGCGCAACTTTAAGAAAACTAAATTAGAGGTATTTCGTACAGCATGGAAGGATAGTATTCGAAAATACAGGAAAGCCCTAATAACTTCTAGATCCGCCTACTTTTCATCACTAATAGAAGAAAACCAGCACAACCCTAGGTTTTTATTTAACACGGTGGCTAAATTAACAAAAAATAAATCGTCAGTGACTTCTGATCCTGTATATCAGCATAGCAGTGATGAATTTATGAACTACTTCACATATAAAATCCAAGATATTAGAGAAAAAATTATAACAATGCAATCAGAAGTGAAACCCGCTGAACAAACTAACTACAGCGCCCTTAAGGAGAAAATGCAATTATTTTATACCGTAGATCAAGATGAGCTGTCTAAAATTATTAGATCATCTAAATCAACAACATGCATACTAGACCCTATACCTACAAATCTACTGAAAGAGATGCTCCCAGAAATTATAGATCCTCTTCTTGGTATTATTAACTCATCTCTGACATTAGGACATGTGCCTAAAGCATATAAGGTGGCTGTTATAAGGCCCCTTGTCAAAAAACCCCAACTCGACCCTAGAGAACTAAGGAACTACAGGCCTATATCGAATCTACCTTTCATATCTAAAGTTCTGGAAAAAGTAGTTTCAACTCAATTATGCTCCTTCCTCCAAAGGAATGACATCAATGAAGAATTCCAGTCTGGATTTAGAGCATGTCACAGTACAGAGACTGCTTTGATCAGAGTTACAAATGATCTGCTATTGGCGTCTGACCGAGGTTGTATCTCGTTATTGGTGCTGCTAGACCTTAGTGCTGCATTCGATACCATTGACCACAGCACACTCCTACATAGACTCGAAAATTATGTCGGCATTAAGGGAATAGCTTTGAAATGGTTTAAATCTTATTTATCCGACCGTTTTCAATTTGTAGCAATAAACAATGAGGTGTCACGCAAATCGCAAGTCCAGTACGGTGTACCACAGGGCTCAGTCTTAGGGCCTCTGCTCTTCGCATTATACATGCTACCTCTAGGAGATATAATAAAGCGACACGGAGTTAGCTTTCACTGTTATGCTGATGATACTCAACTTTATATTTCCTCGAAGCCTCATGAAACACAGCAGTTCCATCGAATAATGGAATGCATAGTCGATATAAAAAACTGGATGAGTAACAACTTTTTATTACTGAACTCGGACAAAACGGAAGTGTTACTTATTGGACCGAAAACTGCTATAAGTAACAACCAAGAATACTGTTTAACTATTGACGGATGTTCCATAAAACCCTCGTCGTCAGCAAAGAATCTTGGCGTTCTATTCGATAGTAATCTGTCATTTGAGAGCCACGTCGCCAACACCTGTAAAATTGCGTTTTTCCATTTTAAGAATATATCTAAACTACGTCATATGCTGTCAATCTCAGATGCAGAGAAGTTAATTCATGCATTCATGACATCAAGACTAGATTACTGTAATGCACTGTTAGGTGGTTGCCCTGCAGGCTTATTACAAAAACTCCAATTGGTCCAAAACGCGGCAGCTCGAGTTCTTACACGTACAAAAAAGTATGAACATATTAGCCCGGTTCTGTCAACCTTGCACTGGTTACCTATAAAGCATCGCGTTAACTTTAAAATCTTGCTTATTACCTATAAAGCCTTACATGGTTTAGCTCCTCAGTACTTGAATGAACTCCTTTTGTATTACAGTCCTTCACGTGCATTACGCTCTCAGGCGTCCTGTCAGTTGGTAATACCTAGAATTTCAAAATCAAGTGCAGGTGGTAGATCCTTTTCCTATCTAGCGCCTAAACTTTGGAATAGTCTTCCCTGCACTGTCCGGGAGGCAGACACACTCTGTCAGTTTAAATCTAGACTAAAGACGCATCTTTTTAATCTTGCATACACTACTCTTCCATAATATAAATCTTCAGAGGGTTTAGGCTGCATTAGTTAGATCAACCGGAACCAAAAACACAACTGATGTACTTGTTGCATCAAAGAGTACAGAACAGTACTCTACTCTCAGCCAGTCTTGTCTCATTGTTCCAAGGTTACCACAGCGAGCAGGATGCAGTTCATGGCCTGACCTGATGGTAGAGCGGAGAATGGGAAGTGGGGACCTGACAAGAGCTGAGATGATAGAGCTGGATAAAGAAGGACGCGGTCTCTTGACATGTCTTCACCACAAAACTTCAAATGCTATTAGATTATTAATGATAATCTTAAACTATAATTTATTTTATTATTAAGTTTATTTATTTTATTTAGCCTTGTTGTGCAAGTTCTCTGGAGCTTGTGCAGAGGCAGCAGCTTTTGCCAGAGGGGAACTGGAATCCCCTGGTTGGGCCTGGGTTCTCCTGAGGTTTTTTTTCTCGATTAGAGTTTTGGGTTCCTCGCCACCGTTTGCATACTGTTTTTGCACTATCTGCCTGACCGGGGGGGCTGCTTTAGAATCTTAAAGTTTTACTTAATTAATATTGCATATAGGAATTTATTATCTGTTATATTTGACCTGTGCTTCTCTCTCCTTTATCCTAAATGTGTGCTCTCACTGAGCGTGTGTGTGTGTGCGTACTTGTCTGTGTACGTACGTGTGTGTGTGTGTGTGTGTGTGTGTGTGTGTGTGTGTCTGTGTGTCTGTGTGTGTTGGTGTGTGTGCGTGTTGTGTGTGTGGAGTGTTTTGTGTGTGGGTGTGTCTGTCTTCTGTGTTTTCAACCTTTTCTTGTTTTTGCAGGTACAACTTTGATTGTTTTGCTTGTAGTCAATGTGTCTCATGTACAGCTGCTTTGTAACAATGAAAATTGTAAAAGCGCTATATAAATAAAGTTGAGTTGAGAGTTGAGTATACACTTTAATCTTCAAACAGATGGAAGCGGGAACGATGCAGAGCGCATTGTTGTAGCGGAGACTAAAAATGCGGGGATTAGCACTGATTAATAAATGTATATATACATGGCATGCGTCAGAAATAAGATGTTAGTGCCGATAATGTATGCTAATAGTACGTGGAGGTAAGGCCACTATTTAAGGTCCAAACCTGGGTTTTAAAGTGAAAGTGAAAAACGTTGTCATCACTATAGCAATCAATTCATACTGTATGTGTCCTTTTTAGTGGAGTACACTTTTATCTTAGTACTTATGTGATCGTTTAGTAAGAAGAATATACACATACTGTGCTTAAACAGAGCGTTTGAATAGCTGTATAGCAGTTAAAATAGTAACAATAACGTTTCATGTTATTTGAATAACCTTGCTAATAGCTATACATTGTTGTCATGGTTCTGCCCCACCTTGTCTTGCTTCTCTTGACCTAGTGGCAGAACCATGATAGAACCTCTTGTTTTATGTGGAGAGTACGTTTTGTCCCTGTTGGTCTTCCACTCTCCGGTGTGGCGTCTCTGTTCCCGCCCTTTCGTCTCCTCGTTATTGTTTGTTAATTAGTTCATGTCCTGCACCTGTCCCCTCTTGATTTATCCCCTTTATAATGCCCTTGTGTCTTCTGTCTCGTGCTGGTTCATTGTACTGTGTCGTGTTTGTGTAATGTGGTGAGTTCCTGTCTTTGGGTTAGTTTAGTTTATTTTTTAGTTGTGATGTGTTTTAGTCTAGTCCTGTTAGTTTAGTTAGTCTTGTTCCTGTTTCCATGTTTGTTACTTTACCCCCACGTGGGTCTTTGTTTTGTTGCTTTTTATTTATTAAAGTTTGTGTTAACCCCTTACCCGCTGTCTGCACCTGGGTCCTCTGTCTCTGTGTCTCTCACCACCCACCATTCATGACAGAATACAGCCATTTTGGACCAGCAACAGAGGGATCTCAGCGGGAGGGTCGATGCCGCCGGACTCCCTTCCAGGGTTGAATCCGCCGGACTCCCTGGAGGTAGAGCCGCCGGGCTCCAGTCCAGAGTCGGGACCGCCGGATCCCTTCCGGGGTTGAGACTGCCGGACCCCATCCAGGATCGAGATCGCGGGCCCCTTCCAGGGTTGAGTCGTCGGATTCCCCTCCAGGGTTGAGCCGCGGGTGTTGTTCCCGCTGCAGATCCTGCCGGCCTCCCAGCTGGTGCCCAGGCTGTCGAGTTGACTGTTTGGTGTGTGTTTGTTGCTTGTTTGCTGCCAGCTGCCAGAGAGCCTGCCCAGCCGCGGAGATGCTGCCTTCCAGCCGGCGCCATGTCCTGTCCAGCCGGCCATCCAGCCGGCCGCCATGTCCTGTCCAGCCGGCATCCAGCCGGCGCCATGTCCTGTCCAGCCGGCCTTCCAGCCGGCGCCATGTACTGTCCAGCGGCCTTCCAGCCGCACCATGTTCTTTGTTTGACTTTTTTTCCCCTATGTATCACGTTTTTGGCGTGTTTTGTATAATGTTTTTTTGTCACCAGTCTGTCTAGTCTTGTTTGTTCCTTGAGGAGCATCAGGATGCTGCTCCTTAGGAGGCTTCTGGTCATGTTCTGCTTCTTGACCTAGTGGCAGAACCATGATAGAACCTCTTGTTTTATGTGGAGAGTGACGTTTTGTCCCTGTTGGTCTTCCACTCTCCGGTGTGGCGTCTCTGTTCCCGCCCTTTCGTCTCCTCGTTATTGTTTGTTAATTAGTTCATGTCCTGCACCTGTCCCCTCTTGATTTATCCCCTTTATAATGCCCTTGTGTCTTCTGTCTCGTGCTGGTTCATTGTACTGTGTCGTGTTTGTGTAATGTGGTGAGTTCCTGTCTTTGGGTTAGTTTAGTTTATTTTTTAGTTGTGATGTGTTTTAGTCTAGTCCTGTTAGTTTAGTTAGTCTTGTTCCTGTTTCCATGTTTGTTACTTTACCCCCACGTGGGTCTTTGTTTTGTTGCTTTTTATTTATTAAAGTTTGTGTTAACCCCTTACCCGCTGTCTGCACCTGGGTCCTCTGTCTCTGTGTCTCTCACCACCCACCATTCATGACACATTGTAATCTGGTGAATGCCACTTTGGTGAAATAAAGTCCCAATGTCCTGAAAATCTGTACATTGTTCCATTGTCCCCCTAATGTGAATACATACATGCAAACTGTGTGTGTGTGTGTGTGTCCCTGTACCCACACTTTGTGGCACGCACAACATTTACACCTGTTAAATTTTTTTTAGTGATTTTGTTAATGTGTAATTCTTGTAAAATAGTATATTGTAAATTGCTGAGTTTCATTCTTATAAAATCTTTTAATATATAAATCTTTTAATGAGTGGATTCATGCGTGTGGGTAAGTGGGTTGATGGGGGGCACCTCTGGGGCTGTTGCCCAGGGGCACCATGAGGTCATAATACGCCTCTGCCCCCACCACTGCCACACTTCTCATGTGCATGATTTAAATGACTATTATTGCTGAGGCACAACACAGCAGACCTGAATCTTGCATGGAATAATTGATTTAATGCTCAATCATAATACTTGCTAGTACATCATGAACAAAAGGTGAGTTAACAGTAAGCTAACAACTATATAATAATGCCATGTCTGGTTGTGATGTAATCCCAGATGGTGTTTTACTGGAAGCTGCACCTGGGTGGAGCCAAACTATATTGATCATATTGCTTTTTGTTTTATAGGAGAGTGGACCTTAACTAAACCCATTTGAGTGACGTCACAACAGGACCAGAAAGAGGCGTGAGACATGCAAATAAGTAAAGTATTTTGAAATCGCCAATACACGTACCCTGTGTGGAATCATTTTCATCAGAAAATTATATTTATCTTAAACTTGCTGCCAGGGGAGTTTGGTAGTTGTCAGTGCATTGCTGTTGCCAAGGTGTTCTGAGTATTATACTGTAGGGACTATATAGTGGATTGCTGTGTGGTTGCTAGGGCCAAAGTCAAAGAAGCTCACCCCTGAATGACTACAATATTCTTGTCTATGTCGAACGCTGAAGTATATGGTCATAAAGTACAAATCATAGGAGAATATAGTCTTAACAGTTTTAACCCTCAGAGATGCAGGCTTTTATAGTGATGTTATTTTTTTTTCAATAGGTTTTTAAAGTTACAAAAGGTTTTTACTTGTACTTAGTACCCAGATCTTCATGTATTCAATCTGCAGTTACTACTGGGCCAAAAATGCCTAAATCTCTAAATAAATATGGACTTTGGCAAGCAAAGAAGTAATAATTCCTATATTCTTATATGGTTAAAAAAATAAAAGCTAATGCAGCATTAAAGGGGTCAAATGGCGTGAATACGTGTTTTTCTGTGTCTTTGGTGTGTTATAAGTTGCCCATGCATGTATTAGACACATAAAATTGCAAAAAATAAAGTGTCGGAACAAAAGATGCATTTTATCTAAACGTGATTGCAGATAGATAGATAGATAGATAGATAGATAGATAGTACTGCGCGCTGTTATCTTCTCTTATGATAGAGGCCCCGCCCGGCTGTGACGTCACCTCGTGAATATTGATCAGATTTTAAATGGTGGCTTCACGACGTACACTATCATCATTCTTTGCCTTCATCATTTGTGCCGGAGTAAATATGAAATGTTAAAAGGTAAGAATTGTGTTCACTTGTTATTCTCGGGCATATTATAGATATTTACAGTAGCCTATTATCTGTACGAGTAGGCTATTGCTCGACAAATGCAAAGAAAGGCTTTAACAATGCATTCACCTTGGAAAGGTTACAAAATGCCTCACCTCTTATTTTATCATTATCTTTGTGATAATGACAGACGTAATGTTTGCATTTTGTATTGACAGGGTGCAAAAACAGATTTAGAATCCGAAACTTCACAGTAATTTTAAAATTATGGAATGGTATAATACTTGATCTTAGGCGTTATGGTGAGCTGCCCAGCAATCCTATCACAAAACCACTAACAATTTATGATGTTTTCCATATGCATTTTAATTAGGCCTACCACAAAACGGCAAATGTTTAGTCTCTTTTTTCCTGTTATTTTGTTTTTCCTTTCCTGGACATATGAGTCATAATACTCGGGCCCATACGCTCTATATAGCCTACAATATCGACATTAACGTGTGCATATCTGTGCTGCATTTTAGATGCACGTCGGAGACTTTAAACGGTTTAGGTGTGGAATTATATTGCCCGAGACAAGCTGACCACCATATAATTGGATGACAACAAAATTATAACAATACTCCGAAGTGGGATGTATAGCCTACTCATGGTAGGATGAATTATGCAATATGGATATAAAAATTGTTTAAACCAACTAGACTAAATTAGACCACCCGTGGCAAGGTAATATCTCCATAGCTAAAATAAAGTAAAGATTGCTGGGCTGCCCGTGCTAATACATCCATGAGAACTGGTTTCTACTTCCTGCAAACGCATTGGTTTTCATTAGACTATGGTAGACCAACTAATAACCAAATTGGATCCCCAAAAGCTATAGCTTATGTTTTACAATACAGCCACCAGCCAAGCTAAATATTTCAGCAGGGAATAAAAGTTTTAGCCCTACGAAAAGACTCAATGGACAGAGTGAGGGAAAAATAGATAAAATACATTTTGATTAAAAATCTACTTAAACAATTTCCCTTTCCATAGGTGGGATGAAAACGGGTTGTGCCCCTCAGAAATCACACAGATGACAGAATGAATGTGGATAACAGCAGCATGAAGCAGCAGCGAGCATCATCGCCAGCGAGGTTCAAAGACTCGCCATCCAAAACCAAAAGCACGTCTGCCAAATCTCCTGCTGCTTCAAAAGCAGGCGGTAAACGTAGCCGCAGTAATTCTCCAGTCACTGTAAATGCCGGTAAAGACAAGCAGGCTAAAGGCGCGGCAGCTGTCCTCGCTAGTGGTGCTGAAAGCCCGACGCTTAAGAGGGCGGACAAGAGCAGGAGCATTGAGGAGCGCAGCAGCTCCTCCGAGGAGCCCTATGGCGCAGACGAACCCGGTGTGGTGGTCTCCGATCAGCCGAGCTCTACTAAATCCTCTCAAGCTAAAAGGGAGACCGGTAGGGCCGACGGAGGCAAGCAAAGCGCTAAGAGTGCAGTTGGATGCGGCCCGGGCTTTTGGAGGGAGGGGTGCCTGCAGTCTGAACTAATACAGTTTCACATGAACAAAAGCTTGAAGAAAGAAAGTAGTATGCAGGCGAAAGAATCGAGTTCGCCAGTGGCGGAGCGGCAGGTGCAGGAGGACATCGCTCGACAGACGGAGGCCATAGCTCAACAAAACCGCGAACTGCAGGAAGAAATCAAGAAATTAGAGGAGGAGAACGAATACCTCAAGGTAGGTTGCTATAAACATATCATTTAAAATTACGTTTTCAATAGCACACGTAAATAGAAAACAAACAGAAACTTACTGAAGCATTATTTATTTAATTTAGAATCATTTTGAAAATTTTATGTAAAAAAATCTAAAATGACACCACCCTGAAACTGTAGCAAGTCTTTAACATTGTCTTTCAATTTTAAAGTGGTTTACTAAAATATACCTAGCTTGACATAGTTTCTTATTTCAGGTTTTGAAACAAAGGAGAGTTAGAAGAGTTCACGTGCAGTTTTGTTCCTGTTAGCCTAATAAACAATTATAAGTCACTACAGGCTGTTGTCATGTGACATGAGAATCATAAAAAGTTAAATATCATTGGTTACATATACAGTGAGGGAAATAAGTATTTGATCCCCTGCTGATTTTGTAAGTTTGCCTACTTACAAACAAATGAAGGGTCTATAATTTTTATGGTGGGTTTATTTTAACTGATAGACACAGAATATTAAAAAAAATCAGGGGAAAAAAATGTTATATAAAGGTTATAAATTGATTTGCATTTCAGTCAGTGAAATAAGTATTTGATCCCCTACCAACTAGCAAGAATTCTGGCTCCACAGATTGGTTATGTGCCTATATGGACCACAGATTAGTCCTGTCACTTTAAGAAAGTACTCCTAAATCAGCTTGTTATGTATATAAAAGATGCCTGCCAACAGAATCTGTATCTTCCAGTTCAACCTCTCCAACACCATGGTCCAGAACAAATAGGTTTTAAAGGATGTCAGCGACAAGATTGGAGTCCTGCACAAACCTTGAATAGGCTACAGACAGAAGCTTGGTGAGAAGGAGACAACTGTTGGTGTGATTATTTGGAAATAGAAGATATACAAAATAACTATCAAATGCCCTTGTTCTGGAGCTCCCTGCAATATTTCCCCAATGGGGTAAAGATGATCATGAGAAATGTTAAAGATCAGCCCAGAACTACACGGAAGAAGCCTGTTAATGATTTCAAGACAGTTGGGAACACAGTTAGCAAGCAAAACATTGGTAACACATTGGTAACACGCTATGCCACAGTAGACTGAAATCCTGAAGCACCCGCAAGGTCCTCCTGCCCAAGAAGGCCCGCCTGGCTCGTCTTAAGTTTGACAATGAACATAAAAATGATTCAGAAAAGGCTTTGGCGAAAGTGCTGGCACTGCTGTGAGACCAAAATGGACTCCTGTGTTTGGAGGGAGAGAAATGCTGACTATGAGCCCAAGAACATCATGTCTACAGAGAAGCACAGTGTTGGAAACATTCTGCTTTAGGGCTTTTTCTCTGCTACAGGTATACAGGATGACTTCACCGCATTGAGGGGCTGAGGGACGGGCCCATGTACCGTAAAATCTTGGACGAGAACCTCCTCCCCTTAACTAGGTCACTGAAGATGGGTCATGGATGAGCCTTTAACATGACAAAGACGCAAAACATATTGCCAAGACAACCAAATAGTGGCTTAAGGAGAACCACATTAAATGTCCTAGCCAGTCTCTAGACCCTAGTCCTATAGAACCTCTGTGAAGGAGGCTAAAACTCCAATTTGCTGAGCGACAGCCAAGAAACCTTAAAGATTGACAGAGGAGTGGACTAAATGTATCCGGACACATGTGCAAACCTGGTGACCAACTATCAGAAATGTCTGACCTCTGTGCTTGCCAACAAGGGTTTCTCCACAAAGTACAAAGTTATGTTTTGCTTGGGGATCAAATACTTATTTCACTGACTGAAATGCAAATCAATTTATAACCTTTATATAACATTTTTTTCCCCTGATTTTTTTAAATATTCTGTGTCTATCAGTTAAAATAAACCCACCATAAAAATTATAGACCCTTCATTTGTTTGTAAGTAGGCAAACTTACAAAATCAGCAGGGGATCAAATACTTATTTCCCTCACTGTACCATTACCCCTTTAGACCCTTATGCCAGTGACAGTGAGTAGACCTCAGTAAGCCTCTCAAAAATATAGGTCATTGAAAATAACAAGAAGTAGCCTAACAGGAATGTAGACACATCCATTGAAAATAAGAAAAACATTATCACTGTTTTGTTGATGTTACACTAATTGACACCTTTAAAAGTTTTTAAACCAACATGAATACAAAAATTATACATTTACATATGAAATTAAGCACATGAGTTAAACCAGGTTTTCTTATTTTACTTTGACCCATATAAAGATGATACTCTGGCATGGCTTATATATGCTTGTTTGCAACTTGATAGCATGAGATTGACGAAGTGCGAGCAGAGATGGATGAAATGAGGGACACTTTCTACGAGGAAGACGCATGTCAGCTGCAGGACATGCGACGTGAGCTTGAGAGAGCCAATAAGAACTGCCGAATTCTTCAGTATCGACTGCGCAAGGCAGAGAGGAAGAGACTGCGATATGCCGAAACAGGTGAAATCGATGGGGATCTGCTGAGGAGCCTGGAGCAGGATTTAAAGGTACAGTAGAATGATCAGATAACTCTGATGTCTTGTAGATTGTGCCAATGCACAGGCCTGGATAGTTTTCATTATTTAGTTTAGCATTATAATTTTCCACTATCTCTTTGACCCTTAGAAACCAGCACGCCTTTTTTTGCTGAAAAGGCATCTAAATACTGTAAATTCTGTCATGGTTTCTGCCTCTCTCAGCATGTTTTTCTTGGTTTTGTGGCAGAGCCATGGCAGAACCTCTTGTTATGTGTGGAGAGAAGAGAAGCATATTATTGTCGGTCACAACATAATATGCATTCTCTCCAGTGTCTCGTCTCCTAGCCTCGCCCTCTCGTTCCCTCGTTAGCTTCCATTTGTGTTTCATCCCTCTCACCTGTCCCATTATTGTTTGAGTATTGTCACCTGGCCGTCACCCTCCCTGCGTCATCAACCCTTGTTAGTGTTCCCCTTTATAAACCCTGTGTATTCCTAGTCCTGTGTCGGTTCATTGTTTCCTGTTTCTCGTCTCTGGTACGTGGTTCTTTGTGCATGCCCAGTGTTTCTTGTTTACCGTATGCTGTTTGTTCGTTTAGTCTCGTGTTTATGCTCAGTCTTGCCCTACCTTGTCTGTTTTGTAAGTTTGGTTTCGTTTATGATTTGTAGTTCTCGTTTTGCCCCTGTGTGGGAAGTTTTTGTTTATCTTTTGTATCTCATTTGTTATAGTGTTTTGCCATTCCCCCCTCGTGGGTTTTTGTTTTTATTATTTCTAATAAATTAGTGTTTTGTGTCAAGCCTGCCTGCAATTGGGTTCTTCCAGCACCACACCCTGACAAAATTACCTCTTCACATAGGAAATGATCACAGGTCACTTCAATCACAGTTTCTTTAAAATGGCTGCATTACATTGTGACAGATTCACAAAACGTTTGTGGTGCGTAATGTACAACACAAACTGTTAAGATTACACTAATCATGGACCTAAAAACATAATGACTGTAAGTTCTTAGTGTTCATGAATAGTAGTGTCTATCCTGCTTTCTTTATATTAGTCCATGACTGGGCCGACCAAGTTTCACACAAAAGGCATTTTCAATTTGTAGTTACTCACAAATCAGAACGAGACAGTGTGTTTATTGGTTGGGATTTTTTGCCTGGGGAGGGTGTTTGTAGTATTTTTAATGTCTCTTATAGTCTTTTTTTTAACTCTGAAATTCTCTAAAGATCAAGAAAAGTTTGATTTTTTTGTGATGTGATGTTAGCTTTTTGAAATATGAAATGTGACCCCACCACAAATCAGCAACAAATAAGACAATTACAGTCACAAGGCAAAAGAATCAGTAAAATATAATTTCTCTGCAGGTGGCCAAGGATGTGTCAGTGAGACTGCACAATGAACTGGAGAATGTGGAAGAGAAACGAACGAAAACGGATGAGGAGAATGAAAGACTGAGGCAAAAGCTGATTGAAGTGGAGGTGACCAAACAAGCATTACAAAATGAACTGGAGAAGACCAAAGAGGTGAGAGATATATTTCAAAAATAAATATAGAGATTTCAAAATAAAAGCGAGACATTTTCAAAGTTTAACATTCAACTTCATACATAGACATAGATTTAACAAACATAAACATATCATAAACCTCATAATCCAATTCAGAATTTGTATAACTGTATTTTAACTGTATTTTAAAGCATGAATATATTTTTCAGCTTTCACTAAAACGAAGAGCGGGAAAAGATGTACAGAAATCAGAAAAGAGGACTCCACAAACCCCAACAGAGGTAAAACAATTCCAGCACTGTCAAACAGTGAGTGTTGTTACCCTGGGGGGAAACTTTCTTTAGGAGTTTCTTTAAAGTGGGGTATGAACCATCAAATTTTATCATCCTGTTGCTTGGCTGCAAAATAAATGACTATTTTGTGAAGCAAAAACCTCTGCCAAGCACTTACTTGCATCAGTAATTTTATTATGGCCACTTACCTATCTTAAATCTTTTTGGACCACTGAGCAAACATAATATTCATGAGCCATTTTTCAGACTGTTTGCACCAACTGCATCAAAGTATATATGTCAGAGATTAAAGCCAAAGTTTGTTTATGGAAATCATACCACTACCACTCGGGGGCCATGTTTGCAACGTCTCCCAGCAGCTATTTCATACTTGAATGGGGGAAGACAGATATTTTGGAAATCGCTGGCAAAAATCATAATTAAAAAGCATAATTCCAAACAACAAATATACATCTCAACTGTTTCCTAAGCTTAATTTTTTTTAAAAATCCCACCTTTTTCAAGGTCGCTTCAGCTATTGCTCATGTGCACAGGTTGGTGAAGTCTTTATTAATTGAGGATTGGTCTTTTTATTGGAACGTGGAATTTCCTTTGCGGCCATATTGAGCATTGCATTTCCTCCACATTCATAGTAATGGCAGTGTTGATGAATGCTAAGCAAACAACAAAATGCTAACAAGACATGAAATGTATTCTTCCACAGGAGGAAAATGAAGATCTAAAATGCCAGTTGGCTTTCATCAAGGAGGAGGCTACTTTAATGCGGAAGAAAATGGCTAAAATAGATAAAGAGAAGGACCGTCTGGAACAGGAGCTTTTGAAGTATCGTTCCTTTTATGGTGATGTGGACAGTCCTCTCCCCAAAGGTGAGGCGGGCGGTCCCCCCACTACCCGAGAATCTGAACTAAAGCTTCGTCTGCGGCTGGTGGAAGAGGAGGCCAACATTTTAGGTCGTAAAATTGTGGAGCTGGAGGTAGAGAACCGCGGGCTAAAGGCAGAGCTGGATGACCTGCGCGGGGAGGAATTAGCGGGTTCTGCGGACCCCTCATCCCGAGGGCAGAGTGAGGCCCTTTCTGAACTGCGCCAGCAGTTACAGTTGGTGGAGGACGAGGCTGAGCTTTTACGACGGAATTTGGCTGATGTGGAAGAGCAGAATGCCAAAATGACTAGCGAGCTCAACAAGCTCAAATATAAGGCGGGGTCATACGAGGGTTTGCGCTACAACAGCGGGGTGGTCGATGGGGGAAAGGTCGAGGCTTTGCAGGAGGAGCTTAAAGCCGCCAGACTACAGATCAATGAGTTGAGTGGGAAGGTAATGCAACTACAGTATGAGAACCGCGTATTGCTGTCCAACATGCAACGCTACGATTTGGCCACTCACTTTGGCATCCGCGGCAGCCCAAGAGACAGCGATGCAGAGAGTGACTGTGGCCGCAGAGAAAGCGATGACGATTGCTCTCGTCTCCCGCCACATCGCAAACGTGAGGGTCCCATCGGTGGAGAGAGTGACTCGGAGGAAGTGAGGAATATCCGGTGTCTCACGCCAACACGCTCCCTCTACAGTCCGGAGGGACGTTTTTTATCAAGAAGTTTCAAGGACCGTCAACACATGATTGACATCCGCATAGAGGCAGAGCGGCTAAGCAGGACCATCGATAGACTGATCGCTGACACAAGCACCATAATTGCAGAGGCACGTGTTTATGTGACTAATG
Source organism: Triplophysa rosa (assembly GCF_024868665.1). Taxonomy (NCBI): domain Eukaryota; kingdom Metazoa; phylum Chordata; class Actinopteri; order Cypriniformes; family Nemacheilidae; genus Triplophysa; species Triplophysa rosa. The sequence goes on along the minus strand of NC_079897.1, from coordinate 9,062,023 downwards.
GTGAGCTGTTTGGAAGAATGGATGATGACGATGAGGGCGGTCGAATACGAGAACATGAGCTTCTCTACCGCATCAACGCTCAGATGAAAGCTTTTAGGAAGGAGCTGCAGAACTTCATTGACCGTCTGGAGGTACCAAAACCAGACGACAGAGAAACAGAAGAGCCACTGTCAGTAAGTCCAAATAAACACAAGACTCAACTCAGTTACTTTCAAGTAATAGTTGTAAGTAATAAACACAGTTTTCCATCCTTATACTCACTGTTACTCTCTCTCTCTCTCTCTCTCTCTCTCTCTCTCTCTCTCTCTTCATTTTTACATAAACCCAGATGTTTCAACCCATTATTTTGCTTATTCTCATTCTTGTTTTATTCTCGTCTTTATCTTATGCCACTATTTTCAAACTAGTCTTTCTTTTCACACTTTTCTTTGTTCTGTAATTTTGTTTTTCAGATATTTTTTACTGTTTTGTTATTTTCTGCTTTTTTCAAATTTTCTTCATTTCCTCTTTCCTTATTCTGTTCCCTTTTATTGTCACATTGATTTTTGGACATGTCATTAAGGTTATGCTAGGGACAGGAATCAATCAACATTTCAGGCACAGACTACAGTCACTTCAAACACAAGCTTCCACTGAAAAACAGCAATGATGGGAGAGCCTCACTGTTTGCGCTGTCATTTTATTTGGTAAGTGAATAATATATTTACAATATATTGTCTATGTCCTGTATCACTATAGTTGTCCAGGGCTGCGTTTCCAGATAATGTTGCCTCTTAGCGCGCTACAAAGACACTTAGGTCGCTTTCCCACTTGAAGTTTACTTCGGAACGGGGCGCGGTTCGCATGAAAAATCGCTAATGTGAAAGCTGTCAAGCAAACCTGGGTGCGCACCTGGCTACCGAACCCGAAACTACCTGGAGGTGGTCTGAGTTCGGTTGCTCTCGAACTGTGGCGGGGTTCGCATGAATATGAAAGCAACATGGACCTGGGTGCGCACTTGATGAGGAAGTAAAGTGACCTGCACATGCATTTAAGCCAATTACGATGTAGTTCCTTTAATAAAACACATGTAAGAGATGATAGTGTTGATGATTTACCTTGGTTTCGAGCGAGAGTGCAGGCTGCATCGTATTTCAGCGTTGGAATCAGAGCGACATGTCAATGGTGATCCACTGTTTCCTCAAAATAGTCTGTTTGCAAGCAGCAGAAAGCCATCTGCATGCAATGCGCATACAGTAAACCCAAATGTCATTTACTCTGCTGCACATAATAGCACCAAATTAATAAAAACACAATATATTGATCCGTGTTGTTTTCTGTCATGCACAGTGCACATTTTTGAAGACGTAAGACGAATGCAAACGCACCAGGGTTCGACAGAATCAAGTTGAGTCTGAAACCAAACCAACGCTGCAGGGGGGCACCGGGAACAATCGCACTCAAGTTCGGACCGCAGCAAACGAGCCCAATCTGAAAACGCCCAGGGTGCTCTCACTAGGCAATCTGAACTGTGCCCGAGCACGTTTGACCCCAAAGCCCGGTTCATTTGACTAGTGTGATCGCTCCATATCGCGCCCCGGTATGGTTCGTTTAGCTGTCCCTGGATCGCTTGGAAGAGGTGGGCCAGAGCACAGTGCGGTTGGGCTCAGGCGTGGTACACATGTAGTGTGAGCGCAAATCGCACCAGAGCGCAGAATTGAATGCATAACATAAATTACGCGACTATTTAAATTCCTGCCTGAGATTCAGCTGTCACGTAAAAAACTGATAAACAGCGCACTTACACGTGTAGGTGTGTGTCATCGCAGCCAAAACTACTCCAGGTTTGTCAAACATAATCCAACGTGTGTAACGATAGGCTTTACGATAATAAAGTACGAGAGGGTGATTTAAAAGCATATAATGAGCCATTTACTCGCGTATCGCTCTCATATGACAATGACATCATTAAAGCAGATCGGTTTAAAAAAGTTAAACACCTCTAAATGATGTTTTATTAACAAAGTTCAGGAGAAGCCGGAGCACATAATCAAACTCGGCTGGTTCACCATCTGCAATCACGTCATCTATCCTAATGAGTTACATTAACAAAGTTCGGGAGAAGCCGGAGCTCATAATCAAACTCGGCTGGTTCGCTACCAGCAATCACAATTTCTATCCTATCAGCTCAAGCGAGCCTCCGCATAAATATGACCAGAAATCTTACCTGCACCTACTCTACAAGTAATGCAACATTGCAACATGTCAGAGACACCGACATCAGTCGCCAACAACAACCGTACCGCTCAGGATTCTCCTGCGCATTCGAGCGCTCTTCAGCATTCCAGTCCCGGCGCGGATGCAGCTAAGGAGCCCGGAGGCTACACCACGAGGCCACCAGCTTTGTTGGTCTGCACAACGCGCTTCGAAGCACCGCTGTACTGCCTCGCCGCGCCCAACCGGGCAACAACTTCACTCGCCAGCGTCATCGTACGCTTCAGCACATACAGCCATCCCAGCCATCGGGAAGTAGACCGTCGCAGGCTTGCATCAATTTTCAATTCAATTCAATTTTATTTATATAGCGCTTTTCACAATGTGCATTGTTCCAAAGCAGCTTTACAGGAGCAAATAAGAAAAACACAGAAAGGTAAAACACAGCACAGTTCATGGTGTTTATAGACCAAGTAACATCATTATAATAAATAATATCTAATAAATAAATGAATAAATAAATAAATGCAGTCTCCCGGTGAGCAAGCCAACACTGCACTGCTCTGCTGTGGCGAGGAACCCAAACTCCAATGATGAATAATGGAGAAAAAAAAAACCTTGGGAGAAACCAGGCTCAGCCGGGAGGGCCAGATCTCCTCTGACGTGTCATAGCTGCACTCAGTGACCCCGACCAAAGCCACCGAGCAACGTCCACGAAGAACAGGGAGAGCCCACGAGCCGCGACCCAGGAAGCCCCACCCGCCGAAACCGTGCAGGTCCAACCCGGTCCCATTCCGCGATCAACAACAGACAACAGAGGAACAACCAGGGAAAAGTAGTAATGGCATAATTAACTTTATTCCTCTGTTGTCCGACATCGACCACAAAACAAGAACAACCAGACCAGACCCACACAGTCCCAACAAATGAAACGCCCGGAACCACAACCAACAAGCCCCCCCACTCCCTACAACACCCACCCAGCTACCTCCAATCAAAGTCACTGAGTGCAGCCATAACTTCAAACTGCTGTCATGTGATGTAAGTTTAGCATTAAATACCAAGTATTGTAAATTTAGCATTTATGTGACAGGTAGTCCGTCTTTGCTCTCGGTTGGGGATGGAATTGTCTGAGCTGGGCCGGCCAGATGGTCGCCTTTTTCTTGGGTGGTAATGGAATTGCCTTGGATGCAGCTGGGATGGTCAGTCAGTCTGCAGGCTCTCGCAGGAGGATGGCACGGGATTTTCCGATGTAGCTGGCGTAATCTCAAGTTGTCAAGCTTTGGCCAAGCGGTACGTCATCCCTAGCAGGCGGCACAGCAAAGCAGAGCTGTACAGCCTATACGTCTCTCTGCAGACAGAGGCCCCCGCCTTCGACCTCAGAGGAGACGAACCAGGATCCCCGATCGTCTCGAGCGCAGCCAGGCCCTTCAACCTCCACAGCAAGGCAAGATTTACAACCACCATGCCGCCGCCACAGCAGGCCGTCTGCAAGTCTGGGCCGCGCCCCAGAGGAGCAGCTATTGCCGCCAGCCGCCTTCCAGCTCGGTGATATGGAGGAATCGTTTCCGGCTCCTATTTTCCCCAACTACCAGGACTACCCGAGCCGGCCTCCAATGGCGGTTCAACAATTTATCAACCCCTTCCCCCACATCACGCCAAGCTCTTGGACAGCGGCTCCGCAGCTAACACCTAATGCGAGGCTGCCTCCGTTAGCGTCCCAGGCCCAGGTTTTAGGTTTCCCTCTCCTCCCCCAAGGGTATGGCCCGTCCTATCTCCCTCAGGCCCCCACCATGGATGCCGCCGCTAATGCGAGGCTGCCTTCGTTAGCCGCTTCATCGGCCGCTATTCCCTCCCTCCTCTCTCTACCACAGGCACGCCCAAGCTTCTCATTGGCTACAACAGCCTCCATGCCGGTGCCATGCAACGCCCCGGTCTTGGAACCAACCCCCGTCTCCACCAGCATCAGGATGCAGATCTTGGCAGGTGTGGACATTGATTTATTTCAGCTTCTATCACCACTCTCACCCCCGTCAGCAGATCAGCAGATTTGTTACGGCGACTTTTCATTTACTTTCAAGAACGCGTCCCACAGTCACTCCCGCACTCTGTCCTTCCCAGAATTCACCGTGGCATTTTCTCGCTTCACTGACGTTGTCTGCACAGTGTTCCCTCACATGAGGCGTGAGCTCGGCGACTATCTCGCCCTAGTCGCGGAGTTCGCGCTTTCCTATGGGGGGGCACATTTTTATATGTACCACAAGCTGTTTTCAGCAAAATGCACCATAAGGGTAGCTCAGTGGAACCAGTGCCCCTACTGGGGGGCACTGGACACTGAGCTCCACAACAGGGTGTTCTTGGGCGTGCAAAATATATCTTGCGCGGTGTGCCGCTCCGTATCACACAGCACCACAGCCTGTCCCCTGGTCACTCCCGCCATTCCCCCTTGCGAAACTCTGCCTCCTCCCGTCTCCACCGCCCACGTTCCACGCCTGCCAAATCGCCAAGTCCTCTCAGCCAAGCCTGACGCCATCAACACCTCAGCTTACGAGGTCTGCAGAAGCTTCAACGCAAACCGGTGCACTAGGCAACGCTGCCGGTATCTACATGCTTGCACCTATTGCGGCGGCGCCCACGCCCGCATATTTTGCCCAGTCAGTAAAGCTGCCAATAAAACATCTAACAAATATTTCTCGACTCCTGTCAATTCTTTACACCTAGCTTCTGAATTATCTCTCCACCCTGATCATGCCTTCACAGACTACCTTATAACCGGCTTCTCTACAGGCTTCAATCCCGGCATCATAAGCCCACTTTCCCACAGCCTCATCTGCCCCAATCTCCAGTCGGCACTCGCCGAACCCGAAACCGTCGATCTTCTCATCAAAAAAGAGATCGACGATAAATTCATGATCGGCCCTTTTTCCGCCCCACCATTTACCGTTTTCCGTGTCAGCCCCATCGGCGTCGCCACGTGAAAATTTTAGGGGAGAAAGCGCCTCATTTTTGATCTCTTGTCCCCCCATGGCTCCCCCTTTGCAAGCATCAATAGCTTAATTCTGCTCGAAGAATTCGCATTACATTATCACGACATTGAGCAAGCCATCACTTCGATTAAATTGGCCGGACGCGGCGCCTGGTTAGCCAAAGTCGATATCACCTCCGCATTCAAAATCATGCCGATACACCCAAAATTTTGGCACCTTTTCTGCATCCGTTGGCGTGAGAAATCCTATTTTTTCCGTACGCCTCACCTTCGGATGCAGAAGTAGCCCAAAGATCTTCGACATGTTGTCAGTGGCAATCTGTTGGATTCTTTCTAACAACTATGCCATCACTTACCTCATACATCTACCAGACAATTTTTTAATCATCTCGCCGCCGAATCCGTCCCAGCCGCACATCTTTCCAAAGTCCAAGAAGTCTTCACGAAACTTGGCGTCCCTCTCGCACAAGAAAAAACGGGGGGACCCAGCACGTCCATCGAATTTCTAGGCATTAAGCTTGATACGCTCAAATTCCAAGCTTCTCTGCCAAAGGAAAAGATCGATAGGACGATTTTGATCGCTTCATCCCCCATAGACACGCCGTATTGCTCCAAACGCGAGCTATTTTCAATTCTCGGCCACCTAAACTTCGCGATGCGCATCATCCTGCAATGTCGCCGTTCATTGCGCATCTCCTTTCCCTCGCATCTTCCGCTCACGCACTAGAGGATTCGATCCATCTAACCAGCTCATGCAGCGATGAGCTCAGTTTATGGATCAAATTCCTCAAACAATGGAACGGAATGTCTTTCACAACGACATGGTCTTTCTCCCTGTCGACATACGCCTATTTACCGACGCAGCTCCTTCCGTCGGTTTCGGGGGATTTTACCAAGACCGCTGGTTCGCGTCCACATGGCCCCCCCAGCTCACAAGTCTACCGCAGCCTCTTGCGTCATCAGCACTTTTTGAGCTGTACCCACTTGTCGTAGCAGCATATTTATGGGGGAAAGAATGGTCCGCCTCCAGCATCATAGTCCATTGTGACAACGAAGCAACGGTACATTGCATCAACAAAGGCCGCTCCCATTCACCCGCCTTAATGCCTTTTCTCAGAGGCCTTATATGGATCTCAGCTTGCGAGCAGTTCATTCTGACAGGCAAACACGTCACTGGGTCCAAAAACCAGATAGCTGACGCCCGTTCCCGTTTTTCATTTCAGAAATTCAGGCTACTGGCGCCGGACGCGGATCCCCTACCAACGCCTGTCCCTCCATATTCGGAATTAATCTTCAAGTGAACTACCCTCTAAAAGCCATGCTAGACGCCTCCCTCAACTCCATCATTCAAGCCGTTTCTCAACTCAACTCAACTTTATTTATATAGCGCTTTTACAATTTTCATTGTTACAAAGCAGCTGTACATGAGACATATTGACTATAAGCAAAATAATTAAAGTTGTACCTGCAAAAACAAGAAAAAGTTGAAAACACAGAAGACAGACATACCCACATACAAAACACTCCACACACACAATATGCACACATACTAACACACATAGACATAGAGACACACACACACACACGTACGTACACAGACAAGTACGCACACACACACACGCTCAGTGAGAGCACACATTTAAGATAAAGGAGAGAGAAGCACAGGTCAAATATAACAGACTATAAATTCCTATATGCAATATTAATAAAGTAAAACTTTACAATTCTAAAGCAGCCCCCCCGGCCAGGCAAATAGTGCAAAAACAGTATGCAAACGGTGGCGAGGAACCCAAAACTCTAATCGAGAAAAAAAAACTCAGGAGAACCCAGGCCCAACCAGGGGATTCCAGTTCCCCTCTGGCAAAAGCTGCTGCCTCTGCACAAGCTCCAGAGAGCTTGCACAACAAGGCTAAATAAAATAAATAAACTTAATAATAAAATAAATTATAGTTTAAGATTATCATTAATAATCTAATAGCATTTGAAGTTTTGTGGTGAAGACATGTCAAGAGACCGCGTCCTTCTTTATCCAGCTCTATCATCTCAGCTCTTGTCAGGTCCCCACTTCCCATTCTCCGCTCTACCATCAGGTCAGGCCATGAACTGCATCCTGCTCGCTGTGGTAACCTTGGAACAATGAGACAAGACTGGCTGAGAGTAGAGTACTGTTCTGTACTCTTTGATGCAACAAGTACATCAGTTGTGTTTTTGGTTCCGGTTGATCTAACTAATGCAGCCTAAACCCTCTGAAGATTTATATTATGGAAGAGTAGTGTATGCAAGATTAAAAAGATGCGTCTTTAGTCTAGATTTAAACTGACAGAGTGTGTCTGCCTCCCGGACAGTGCAGGGAAGACTATTCCAAAGTTTAGGCGCTAGATAGGAAAAGGATCTACCACCTGCACTTGATTTTGAAATTCTAGGTATTACCAACTGACAGGACGCCTGAGAGCGTAATGCACGTGAAGGACTGTAATACAAAAGGAGTTCATTCAAGTACTGAGGAGCTAAACCATGTAAGGCTTTATAGGTAATAAGCAAGATTTTAAAGTTAACGCGATGCTTTATAGGTAACCAGTGCAAGGTTGACAGAACCGGGCTAATATGTTCATACTTTTTTGTACGTGTAAGAACTCGAGCTGCCGCGTTTTGGACCAATTGGAGTTTTTGTAATAAGCCTGCAGGGCAACCACCTAACAGTGCATTACAGTAATCTAGTCTTGATGTCATGAATGCATGAATTAACTTCTCTGCATCTGAGATTGACAGCATATGACGTAGTTTAGATATATTCTTAAAATGGAAAAACGCAATTTTACAGGTGTTGGCGACGTGGCTCTCAAATGACAGATTACTATCGAATAGAACGCCAAGATTCTTTGCTGACGACGAGGGTTTTATGGAACATCCGTCAATAGTTAAACAGTATTCTTGGTTGTTACTTATAGCAGTTTTCGGTCCAATAAGTAACACTTCCGTTTTGTCCGAGTTCAGTAATAAAAAGTTGTTACTCATCCAGTTTTTTATATCGACTATGCATTCCATTATTCGATGGAACTGCTGTGTTTCATGAGGCTTCGAGGAAATATAAAGTTGAGTATCATCAGCATAACAGTGAAAGCTAACTCCGTGTCGCTTTATTATATCTCCTAGAGGTAGCATGTATAATGCGAAGAGCAGAGGCCCTAAGACTGAGCCCTGTGGTACACCGTACTGGACTTGCGATTTGCGTGACACCTCATTGTTTATTGCTACAAATTGAAAACGGTCGGATAAATAAGATTTAAACCATTTCAAAGCTATTCCCTTAATGCCGACATAATTTTCGAGTCTATGTAGGAGTGTGCTGTGGTCAATGGTATCGAATGCAGCACTAAGGTCTAGCAGCACCAATAACGAGATACAACCTCGGTCAGACGCCAATAGCAGATCATTTGTAACTCTGATCAAAGCAGTCTCTGTACTGTGACATGCTCTAAATCCAGACTGGAATTCTTCATTGATGTCATTCCTTTGGAGGAAGGAGCATAATTGAGTTGAAACTACTTTTTCCAGAACTTTAGATATGAAAGGTAGATTCGATATAGGCCTGTAGTTCCTTAGTTCTCTAGGGTCGAGTTGGGGTTTTTTGACAAGGGGCCTTATAACAGCCACCTTATATGCTTTAGGCACATGTCCTAATGTCAGAGATGAGTTAATAATACCAAGAAGAGGATCTATAATTTCTGGGAGCATCTCTTTCAGTAGATTTGTAGGTATAGGGTCTAGTATGCATGTTGTTGATTTAGATGATCTAATAATTTTAGACAGCTCATCTTGATCTACGGTATAAAATAATTGCATTTTCTCCTTAAGGGCGCTGTAGTTAGTTTGTTCAGCGGGTTTCACTTCTGATTGCATTGTTATAATTTTTTCTCTAATATCTTGGATTTTATATGTGAAGTAGTTCATAAATTCATCACTGCTATGCTGATATACAGGATCAGAAGTCACTGACGATTTATTTTTTGTTAATTTAGCCACCGTGTTAAATAAAAACCTAGGGTTGTGCTGGTTTTCTTCTATTAGTGATGAAAAGTAGGCGGATCTAGAAGTTATTAGGGCTTTCCTGTATTTTCGAATACTATCCTTCCATGCTGTACGAAATACCTCTAATTTAGTTTTCTTAAAGTTGCGCTCCATTTTTCGGGCCGCTTTCTTTAGAGCCTGAGTGTGTTCATTATACCACGGTGTGGGGCTGCCATTTTTAATCTTCTTTAAACGTAGTGGAGCAACTTTGTCTAGCGTTACCGAGAAGGTGGAATTAAAATTTTCAGTGGTAATGTCAAGATCTTCAACGTTATTTCTCATGATTTGAGACAATTCGGGCAGATTATCGAGAAACGCATCTTTGGTAGTTGAAGTTATTGTTCTACCATATTTGTAACAATGAGTTTTATTTGCAGCCGTAGGCCAGTGAAGCAAACATAATACCAGATAATGATCCGAAATGTCTTCACTCTGCTGAAGGATTTTAACGTCGTCCACATTTATACCGTAAGACAGTATTAAATCTAAAGTATGATTACGAAGGTGAGTGGGTCCTGACACATGTTGACTAATGCCCATGGAGTTAAGAGTGTCTTTGAAAGCCATTCCTAAGGCATCTGTAACGTTATCTACGTGGATGTTAAAGTCACCAACGACAAGGAGTCTATCTGCGGCCAGTACTAGTTCTGATAAGAACCCACCAAATTCTTTAATAAAATCTGTGTGGTGCCCTGGAGGCCTATATACAATAGCTAGAATCAATTTAAAAAGTGTTTTATCTTTAGTATTAGGTGTTGAAACATGAAGAACCATGACTTCAAAAGAATTATATTTAGAGTTCGACTTCTGGGAAATGCTAAGAGAGTTATTGTAAAGTGCTGCGACACCTCCCCCTCTGCCTTTTAGACGAGGCTCGTGTTTATAATAATAATCTTGGGGGACAGATTCATTTAAAGCAATATAATCATCTGGTTTTAGCCATGTTTCTGTCAAACAGAGCATGTCTATTTTATGATCTGTTATCATATCGTTAACAAAAAGTGCTTTATTAGAGAGAGATCTAATATTTAGCAATCCGAGTCGTAACAGTTGATTATCTGTATTTTGTTCATGTTTAGTTTGTTTAACGTTTATTAAATTACTTTCAAGAGGTTTACGCATTATTTTATGTTTGCTAATCCGGGGGACAGACACAGTCTCTATTTTGTGATGTTTGGGAGAACGGATTACTACATGTTGTACATTTTGTGTATTCTGCGACGTGAGACGGCAAGCAGACAGTTGGTTAAGCCATACTGTCTGCTCCCTGACCTGGGCCCCAGCGAGTCAAGTTTTAGCATTAGCATTAAGACTTTTTGCCATATTTCTAGACAGGATGGAAGTCCCAGCCCAGGAGGGATGGAGACCATCTCGTTTCAACAGGTCAGGTCTGCCCTCAAAACTCTTCCAGTTATTTATAAAAACTATATCATTCTGCAGGCACCACTCAGACAACCAGCCATTTAGTGAATATAATCTGCTATAAATCTCATCACCACGATAAGCATTGAGGGGGCCAGAGAATATTACAGTGTCTGACATCATGCTTGCGAGCTCACACACCTCTTTAATGTTATCTTTTGTGATCTCCGATTGACGGAGTCGAACATCATTTGTGCCGACGTGAATGACAATCTTACTGAATTTACGATTAGCCTTAGCCAGCACATTTAAATTTGACTTGATGTCAGGCGCTCTGGCTCCCGGTAAACATTGGACTATGGTGGCTGGTGCCTCTATGTTAACGTTCCGAACAATAGAATCACCGATAACTAGGGCACTTTCAGCAGGTTTCTCAGTCGGTGCGTCACTGAGCGGGGCAAACCTGTTCGAGACTGTAATCGGAACGGTCGAGTGATGTTTTGTCCTGCGACTACGCCGTCTCACAGTCACGAAGTTTCCCAGCTGCGGGGGATTTTCAACCGGAACCGAGCTGTGTGCGCTAATGTTGCTCGCATCCAAAGTGTTTTCTATCGTCGTTAAACTCTTACTATCCTCAGATAAAGATTGGATGCGGGACTCTAATTCTAAGATCTTCTCTGTCAGCCTAACTATTTCCCTGCATTTATCGCATATAAAACCCTCGCAGCTGACAGAGAAGGCTAAGCTAAACATATGACATGAGGTGCAAGTAACAATAATAGGAATAGAAGCCATAACTCACCGGATTTGACGTGCAATTCCAACTTACCAAGGTTGCTCGATGAATCGTACTATACTCGCTTAAAAAGAGAAACAGTTAGCACACAAGACAAACCAGAGGCAAGATGATATTCCACAGTGTAAACAGAAAGCAAGCTAACACGCTATTGCTTTGCTAACGGCGTTAAGTTAACTATCACTTTTGGTTTAGATTCTTCAAGTAAATAACAAGAACAGGGTTATTGAGATATCAGGATAAGTTAGCAACGACAATAATAATTAACGATAATAAAATACACTAATATTAGAGCACTGATACAAACAAGCCGCCGGCAGCGATGCAGGAAACAGGAAGTCACGTCACCCCCACCACGTTTCTCCCAGGACCCTACTTTCTTACCTTACAGCATGGAGGAATTTCAAAAGGTTTCACCGCTCATACAACCTCCCCTTCTCGGATTTTTCTCTCCTCTCCATCACTTCATTCATCTCCTTTCTCAACACCACAAAAAATCTCCAAGCCAGTTCAATTAAAGGATACCTGAGTGGAATTCAGTTTTTTCAGAAGTTAAGCTTCAACACACTCTCCCCAACCATAGCCAGCCCCCAAGCATCCATGCTCATCAAAGGCATCCAGAGAGCCCAACCCACCCACCCGGACGCCAGACAACCCATCACCATAGAAATTCTAACAAAATGCATTTCCACCCTCCGCAGAGGCTATCACACCAAGCACACTGCACGCACACTCGACGCCATGTTCATTTTGGCCTTCTTTGGATTCCTCAGATGCTCAGAAATCACCACCATGTCCAAATTCGATCCCTCAGTTCACCCCACCATTTCGGATCTATCAGTGCTCGATTCGGAAACCATCTCATTTTTTATCAAGCGAAGCAAGACCGACCAGGCCGGGAGAGGCCATTTCATCTATATCTTCAATATCAATTCCCCAATCCAGCCTTATCAAAAGCTCCTAGCCTACCTCCGCTTCAGACGATCACAAGTTAAATCTCCATCCGAACCCCTCTTTGCAGATGACTTAAATCACCCCGCCACACGCTTCTGGTTCCAAAAACATCTAAAATCCATTTTGCTCCATACCGGCATCCCAGCAGATCACTTCTCCTGCCATTATTTCCGCATCGGCGCAGCAACCACGCCTGCCCAAAAGGGCCTCTCACAGCCCCAGATACAAGCGCTCGGCTGATGGTCATCCAAAGCTTACAAAAGTTACATCCGAACAGACCGCGCCCTCATCAGAGAAGCACACCGGACCCTCATCACTCGAATCATCTAGCATCAACCATCTTCCAAACTTCTCCATCAAACCACCAGTAGTAGTGACGCACCGTTCAACCCACAGGAGCCCGGCGCTCATCTCGTACTCAGCTAACTGGACCTCACCTCTCCAGAATTCAGTTTCACCGCAGCAACCTCCCCCGCAAGTACCCGGGCTTCCAACTCATACTCCGCCGAAGCAGACACCAATTCTACAGAAGCCAGCATCGCTGCAGCGACCGCCCCCACAGGGGCCCGTGCTTCCAACTCGTGCTCTGCCGCAGCAGACACCATTTCTACAGAAGCCAGTATCGCCGCAGCGATCGCCCCCACAGGGGCCCGTGCTTCTTCCCTTATTCTGCCGCAGCAGAATCAATTTCCAGAACTCAAGATCACCAAAGCAACATCACCCATTACGGGGACACGCACCTCTACAATCCATCCACGCCATCTTTTAGCAGGACTAGTGGGAATACACATCACCACCCACTCAGCGCCATCCACTCCGCAAGAGCTCGCAGCAATTTTCCATCCCCATGCTCCAGCAGATCCTACATCACCAAATTAACAGCATCAGCCGCCAGGCAAAGCCAGTCCTCAACCCACGACCGCAGCAGACTCCCACATCACACGATCCCCACACATCCGGAGACCACAGCAGCATCGCACCATCTGGGTCTGCATGACCCACAAGCCCCGCGGCGAACGCAAGCCATCACCCAGGAAGCCTCAAAGTCTCGCTATTTGGGGGTAGCTTGCGCTACCCGGCTGCTGTCCAGCGTTTATTCTGCGCATTCGGGGTGAGCTCTGGGTTCGGGCCGTTTCCGAGCTCGGCGCACTCGCACCCATCAGGGAAAGAGTCTTCCGGGGTCGGAAGGAACCGTCGAACTCGGAGCCCGCTCCCTGGATAGCACGCCAAATACGCATATCTTACCTACCCCTGCTATCAGCATTATCCCTGCCATCATTATTATTATTTGCTTAGGCGAACTCGTGAATAAGCCCCAAACTGAACATTGCGATGTATTCCGTTGTGCTGAGAGGGATCGTTTTGTTTACGTTTGCTTCGAAGCAGTCGCATTGTAATGATGAAAGCGTGCCCGGGTGTGGATGGTAAAGAGCAATGTGAGAGGACTTCCGGGCGAATGAAGGGCTAGGCGCACGTGTTACCAGACACTGCTCGTGTAAACTCAGATTCCCTTTCTGTCGGTCTCTCGACGTTGTGTCGAACCGACAGAATGGGGTTTGTCTTGAGAACCTATCATCTTCTGAGTATTTAGAAAAGGCCAATGAAAATTGGTGAATGAAATTTGCATGCCGGGCTCCTCCCCGGATGTCCGGGTATAAGAGGGAAGCCGGCGTGCTCATTCATTCACCTTTTGTTCTTCAGAGCCTACGCATCTGATGAGCTTCTCTACGATCTTTGGTGATCATTTTTCTGCTGGAATCTACGACGTGGACAGCGGACGGTCCCTTCCTGCAGTGACTCTCCCCTGGGCGTCTCGGCAGTTCCGGAGGTGTTCGAGCAAATTTCCTTTTCTAAAAGAGCAAATTTCTCCAGCGTGGCTTGTCCCGCTGTTCTCATGGGTGCAACACACTCATCGAGGAGGGGGACGGACACAATGCCTGCTTCCAGTACGCTGGGGCAGACGTTGTGGATACGTCCTGCCCGCACTGCGGGCGGTGACGATTCAGACGTTGCGTCACAGGTGGCTGTGTTCCCACGGGACTCAGCCACCACCTCGTTTGCTCCCCGTTCCGTGGCGGCAGGACTACGGCCCTGCCGTCCGCTATGGCAAGCAGCGAGGGTGATATGAGGATTACTGTGAGCGATAATCCGCCAGCCACTGGCTCACGGACCGTTCACACCTTGTCTCGCTCGTCTGACCGTTCCCCAGGAGACGGTCCGCCGTCTTATTCCTCAATCACGTATTCGGACATGATGTGTGATGATGAGATGTCTCTTGCAGCATCGGGGGGTGACGTACTGCCATCCGACTCCGACGATTCCTCGGGCTCCCTCCCTCGGGGGGTCGAGCCCAGGAAGAAGCGGACGTCGAAGTGTCAGCCATGCTTTCCCGGGCCGCCGTGAGTGTTGGGTTGCAGTGCCCGCACTGCCTCTCCCGCCACTCGCGGCTGGCTACATGGCGCCTCGGGTTTGAGCGCCCCCAGTGCCGTTTTTACCGGAAGTGCATGAGGAACTTAGTAAGACCTGGAACGCCCCCTTTCCGGCACTTTTCACGTCAAACAAAGTTCGGTCACCCTCTCTTCCCTTGAGGTTGAGACAGCTGGAGGATACGTCGTTCTCCCCCAGGTGGAGTATGCCGCCGCGGTGCACTCGTGCCCGTAGGCGGCGGCCACCCGGGGGGGGGGGCTCGTCCTGGACTCCCGTCCAAAGCATGTGGTGTCATGTGGTGGACCAAGCTGCCTCCTCTCTCCACACTATGGCTCCTGCCAGGCCAGGGCGTTGAGAGAGCTCCACGAGAGTAAGACCAAACCAGCGCTTATGCAGGAACTCCGCGCCGCCACCGACCTCGCTCTACGGACGACCAAGGTGACCACGCGGGCCCTGGGTCGGATGATGTCCACACTTGTGGTCCATGAGAAACTCGTCTGGCCGATCCTTGCGCAGATGAGTAACGCTGAGAAGGTCCGCTTTCTCGACGCACCCGTCTCGCAAGGGGGGGCTGGATGGTGTTACTGTCGAGTCGCAGCGGCGCCGCTCACCCCCCACCCGTCGGGGGGCGCGAGACCCGCACGCGGCCTCCCCCGGTGGGTTCTCGACAGTAAAGAAGCAGTCCTCCGTGCCGCGACTCTGCCGCCTCGGCCGTCGAGTCCCGTGCACTGTCTGCTTCCCAGCAGCCTTGGTCCTCTTCGACGCCCTCCAGCTCTGGGCCCCCCACTCAGGCGACCCCCCCCTGGAGGAGACAGCGAAGAGGAGACCATCGCCCCATCAGCAGCCACGGCGATGCGGCCCTCATGGAAAGACCTCAGGGGGATCGAGGCTACCATTGGGCCCGACCCCAGCCACATTGCTGGGAAGTCGGATAGGCACGGATCCTGCCCCGTCTCTCCATTTGCTGGCCCCCTCCGGGGGGCTAGCGCCCACTTACTCTCAAAAGAGAGTTTCCTCTCTCTCTGGGTTATCACAGCCGCTCCCACCCTCTGCACGACGGTGAACGGCAAACTCGACGTTGCGTCATGGCAAAGCGCAATGTCGAGTATAAACACCAGCCCTCAGCACTCTCAGCCAGGCAGGAAAAACAGCAGAGCCGATCTCCTCCCCGGGGGACCTCCCCCGGCAAGGAATCCGTACTGCTAGCCATCGAACCACCCCCCGGGGGGACAATGAAAAAGATCGTACCTTTAGTCCCCGTCTCATTTCTGGGAGCATGTCCGGCTTCCCAGGCTGTCAGGCTGGCTAGGGAAGACGATCCGTCTGCGATCCAGTCGCCTCATGCCCGCCAAGTTTCAGGCATCCGATATACCTCAGTCAGAGGCTAGGATGTTCCCGTACTTCGGGCCGAGGTCGCCACCCTTCTGGTGAAGGGAGTGATCGAGCCCGTCTCACCAGCCGAGATGTTCAACGGGTTTTACAGCCTGTACTTCATTGTCCCCAAGAAAGGGACGAGGAGATCCTGAGTGACCCACCCCCGGTCTGGTTGGGACGTCACTCAGGCTAGGGCTTCGGCCACTGGGCGGCTATACGCCCATAGGTGGCGCCTCTTCTCGTCCTGGAGCTCTTCTCGGCGAGAAGACCCGCGGAGTTGCTCGGTCGGGTACGAGCTGTCCCTTCCTCAAGAGAGACTGGGGATTAACCTCTCCCCCTCCACACTGGGAATGTATGTAGCCGCTACGGCTGCTCATCATGACCCAAGTGCTGGGTAGCCTCTGGGACAGCACGACCTGGTCATTAGGTTCCTAAGGGGCGCGAGATGGTGACCACCTTATCCGCGCACCTTACCCTCTTGCGACCTAGGTGGCGGGCCTCAAGAGGCCCCGCCCCCTTCGAGCCTCTCGGGGTTGCCGCTCTTTCTCTGTCTTGATAAAGACGGCTTTCCGCATGGCGCTCACTTCCAAGAGGGTAGGGGATCTGCAAGCACCCTCCGTGTCCACAGATTGCCTAGAACTCGGGGCCGGGATTCTCACGTTATCTTGAGACCCCGCCCCGGCTACGTGCCCAAGGTTCCCCCCACTCTCCCGAGAGACCAGGTGGTGAACCTGCAGGCGCTCCCCACCGGGGAGGAAGACCCAACCTATTCGTGTTGTGTCCAGTACACGCACAGCGCCTCTACTTGGACCGCACGCAGAGCCCACAAGCTCTGAGCAGCTCTTTGTCTGTTTCGGAGGTCAGCAGAAGGGAGGGCTGTCTCCAAACAGAGGCTGGTGCACTGGATCGTGGATGCCCTCATTAGGGCATACCGATCTCATTTCGCCCCTGCCCGTTGGGAGTGAGGTACACCCCTCATGGGCACTGGCTCAGGGTGCCTCTCTGGCAGACATCTGCAGAGCTGGGCTATGCCCAACAACTCCGTGAGGTTCTAATATCTACGCGCGGAACCGGTGTCAGCCCGCATCCTGGCAAGGTGTGGGACCGGCAGCTGGTAGGGCGTACGCCTGCGAAAGCCCTTCCCCCTTCCTTAGGGGGATCAGCGGCTATTACGCCTCCCCTCTTTCCCCCACTGGGTAAAGAACAGGCATTCCATCCATCACTAAGCACCCTTCCAGGGGACAGGCTGGGCAGAGCAGCCCTGCCCCCTTAGGCCCGGGAACAGTTGAGTTATCTCCCAGATGGCTCTAACCGGACCTAGTGCTCCAGACATGGTAACCCCCCCTCCGTGGGCTGTTCCGTCTGATGTATCCTCATGAATGGTTCCCACCTTGGCAACCCATGACCTCCCCAGGTGGACTCCCACCTTGCAGTTAACTCCTGCAGTCCGCACATTCTTCCCATGAGTTCTCCCCTGATGGTGAGACCATGTGGTGTCTCCACTAATTCCTCCCTACCCAGTGGCCCGTACGGTGCCGGGCGGCTTCTCGCCATTCAGAGAACTAGGCCTCCGCCCGTGACGGCCGGTGACAGGGGCTTCCCAACTTTGTGTAAAGCTCTGGGTCCCCCTTCCTCTCCACTGGAGGGTCATAATTTTGCGTTAGCGTGTTCGTCTGACTCGCCCAGACCAGTCAACGTCGCTCCGCAGAGATTGTGACGCGGCTCAGTGCTGTGGCGTTTTCCATAGGAACCCCATTCTGTCGGCTCGACACAACGTCGAGAGACCGACAGAAAGGGAACGTCTTGGTTACGGATGTAACCTCGGGTCCCTGATGGAGGGAACGAGACGTTGTGTCCCTCATGCCACAACACTGGCCGCCCACCCCAGCGGTCGGGGGAGGATGCTTTAGGCTCCTCAGACCAAAGGTGAATGAATGAGCAAATTTCATTCGCCAGTTTTCATTGGCCTTTTCTAAATACTCAGAAGATGATAGGTTCTCAAGACAAACCCCATTCTGTCGGTTCGACACAACGTCTCGTTCCCTCCATCAGGGAACCGAGGTTACATCCGAAACCAAGACGTTTTGGTTTTGATTACTGTTATTTCTCTAGTACAGGCACTTGTTTCTAGCTGTGTAAAGTTTGTGAAGACAGCAGATTTAATTTAAGCATGCGGAAGACACCTCAGAACATGAAGCCTCTGAAAATTGTTATCCCTCCGGTGGCAGGTGTGATCAAGCCAACAACGGAGTTCGCGTCAAACAACATGGCAGGGAGCAACGGGAAGTTTGAGAAACGGTGTGATTCCTCTCATTTTACTCCGACGAAAGATAATGTGTTGAAGAAATTGAAATATGACGAGGAACAGATCTCCAACGTGGTCTTGCTACATGGTATCAATGCTCTGATGGCACGTTTCAACACTCAAGACAAAAAGATGGAAGATTTGATGGATCAGATGCAGACAAATAGTATCATGATGGCGGAAATCTCGAAGGCAGTTGAGTTCAATGCAGCGGAGATAAAAGACTGTAAAAGAGAAAACGTGGAAATAAGCAAAGAAATCGTGAGACTGAATAAAACTAGCACTGAATTGGAAAACAGAATGGTGGAACTGGAGCGTTACAAGAGAAGATGGAATCTCCGCATTAACGGACTGCAGGAGAAATTTGACGAAGATCCCCGTAGAGAGGTTTGCGGGCTTATCGGCGAGGTAGTTCCACATCTGGTTCACAAATTGGAGGATGTCATTGACTCTGTACATCGCGTTGGGAAAACAGAACTTGGAAAGCAGAGACAAATTATTGTACAGTTCACAATGAGAAAATACAGAGAGGAGATCTGGAAAGCGACAAAGAACTCTTAAGTGTGTGAAGACCTGTGTTGGGTGTAACTAGTTACTAAGTAATTAGTTACTGTAATTTAATTACTTTTCCCTTGAAAAAGTAAAGAAAGGGATTACTCTTATTTTTTCTGTAATTTAATACAGTTACTTTTGATGTAATTAAACTAAATACTTTGTGTAATATATGTGTGTGCAGTAGTGGAATTGACATCAAAATTCAAAGTCTAATTTTAAAATCTGTGCTTTAATGTATAATTCTCACATTTGTAATACTTTGGTCAGTTAATAAGAGTACATTATGTAGTTTTATATTATTTATTTAAATGAATTAAAAGAGCCCTTTCATGCCTATCCTTGAATCACTTAACTAATCAAGGTTGATATAGGATATAGAAAGTAATTAGTAATAAGTAACTAAATACTTTTTGGAGAGAGTAATTTGTACAGTAATCTAATTACACTATTGAATATGTAATTAGTAACTAGTAATTAATTACTTTTTGAGAGTAACTTACCCAACACTGGTGAAGATCGAGGAGTAAGATTTTTGGAAGACTTGACAAGGGAGGACAAAATTGCTCGGGCCGCTTTGTGGCCTCAAATAGAAAAAGCCGGAAAGAAGGAAAAAGAGCTTGCTTCAGAGGTCCACATGGTTACATCGAAGGGAGACGAATTAATCTTACCTAGTTAACTTCTCGCTGTACACGAATTACACGAGTGTGTTTGTCACGAGGTTTGTTACGTTTGAGAGAAGCCAAGCAGTGAGGTATGTGTTAAGTCAGGGATGTCCAAAGTCGGCTCTCCTGTTTTTGCCAAGTGGTTGATATCCTTAGGACAACATCATGTTGACCCTGGGACAACATTTAAATCAACCAATCAGATTTCAGAAATAAGTTTACAGTTTGTTTTAAATTTAATCTTCCAACCAGAATTAGGTGCTTCTAGACCATTATTTTTCACTTATAATTTCCCTTTGATTTTAGGGGTAAGTTATGGTTAAGGTTGGGGTGTGGTGTGGGTTTAGGTTTTATTTATAAAAATGTTGTCCTTAGGTCAACAAAATATGTTGTCCTGAGGACATCAACCACTTGACAAAATCAGGTCGAGCGTCCAAAGTCAGTCCTGGAGGGCCGGTGTCCTGCAAAGTTTAGCTTCAACCCTAATCAATCACACCTGAACAGCTAATCAAGGTCTCACAAAGCAGACTAGAAACTTTCAAACAGGTGTGTTGAGCCAAGTTGGAGCTAAACTCTGCAGGACAGTGGCCCTCCAGGATTGACATTGGACACCCCTGTGTTAAGTACTTCTAGCAGCATCCAAACAAGGAAGTTTGTGTAAAACGATTTATTTTGCTAGTTTGTGTTAATTTTCTGTAAATATCTTTTAGTTAGTTGTTTTGATTTGATATGTTCTCTGTTAAAGTACCGTTGAATGGGCACTGGGTGGCACTTGTGTTAAATGTTGAAGAGGTCATTTTTATTTTTATTAATATATATAGGTAAATGTCTGTCAGTATGTCACATAATCAGATCTTGTTCTCAGAGCTTTTAGACATGATTGTAGAGTTGAAAACTTTATATCCAACTGAAAATATTATTTTGGGTGGGGATTTTAACATGGTACCAGAGGAGGTTATGGATTGTTTCCCATCCAAATATACTACTCAACAACCCAATACATTGGTTTCTCAGTTATGTGCAAAACTAAGTCTGTTAGATGTATGGAGACATTTCAATCCCTCTTGTAAACAGTATACATGTACGAATTCTCAACTTTATTTAACTTTATTTATATAGCGCTTTTTACAATTTTCATTGTTACAAAGCAGCTGTACATGAGACATATTGACTATAAGCAAAACAATTAAAGTTGTACCTGTAAAAACAAGAAAAAGATGAAAACACAGAAGACAGACATACCCACATACAAAACACCCCTCACACACAATATGCACACGTACTAACACACATAGACATAGACACACACACACGGACGCGCAGGCACACGGACGCGCACGTACGCACACACACAGACACCCACGCACACAGATATGCACGCATAGTGAGAGCACACATTTAAGATAAAGGAGAGAGAAGCACTGGTCAAATATAATAGACTATAAATTCCTATATGCAATTTTAATCAAGTAAAACTAAAAAAAAATCTAATTCTAAAGCAGCCCCCCCGGCCAGGCAAATAGTGCAAAAAACAGTATGCACACGGTGGCGAGGAACCCAAAACTCTAATCGAGAAAAAAAACCTCAGGAGAACCCAGGCCCAACCACAAGCTCGACAGTGCTTGCACAACAAGGCTGAATAAAAATAAATAAACTTACTAATAAGGTAAATTATAGTTTTAAGATTATCATTAATAATCTAATAGCATTTGAAATTTTGTGGTAAAGACATGTCAAGTTTTTTTCTCCAGCTCTATCATCTCAGCTCTTGTCAGGTCGCCGCTTTCCATTCTCTGCTCTACCATCAGGTCTGGGCATGGACTGCATCCTGCTCGCTGTGGTAACCTTGGAACAATGAGACAAGACTGGCTGAGAGTAGAGACTGTTCTGCACTCTTTGATGCAACAAGTACATCAGTTGTGTTTTTGGTTCCGGTTGATCTAACTAATGCAGCCTAAACCCTCAGAGGATTTATATTATGGAAGTGTAGCGTATGCAAGATTAAAAAGATGCGTCTTTAGTCTAGATTTAAACTGACAGAGTGTGTCTGCCTCCCGGACAGTGATCTTCAAACAAATCTAGCACTGACTTTTGGCTTGCGTCAAATAATTTGATCACTTATGTGAGGGAATGCTCTAATTCGGCCGCTCCACTTACGGATCATTGTAGTATTGTCATTTCATTTAAACCGATAGTTGAGATTTCTAGAAATAAAGATTATTGGAAATTTAATGTGGATTTATTGAATAACGAGGGTTTTTGTAATAAGGTAAAAGAGTTAATTCAGGAAATTACAAAGGATACAACAATTTCCTCTCACATAAATTGATGGGAATACCTTAAATTTGAAATTAGAGAACTACATTAATTATAATAAATTGTTAGCAAAGGTTAAAAGGCAAGAAGAATGTGCTCTTATTCAACAAATAAATAAATATTGTAGTAAAGAGGTTTTAAGTGAGGAGGAGAAAAATCATATTTTAATACTACAAACAAAACTGGATAAAATATATATTAGAAAGGCAGAAGGAGCATATATTAGATCAAGTGCCAGGTGGATTGAGGAGGGAGAGAAAAGTACTGCATATTTCTACAGACTGGAAAAAAGAAGGCAAGCCAAAAATGCTATATTGTCATTGATAATTGATGATACGTAAATTTCTGACCCGAGATCAATAAGTAATGAAATCTTTAAGTTTTTTATGTTTTTTTTTTTTTCTATTTTTTTACAAGCAGATTGTAACTTTATTTTTGAAAGAATACAATAGTATATTCCTCTTATTGATAGTGAATTAAAAAAACGGTGTGATGAAGATTTGCAAATAGAGGAAATAGATTTAGCCGTCAACAATCTCAAGTTAAATAAATCCCCTGGCCCTGATGGGCTAACTTCTAACTTTTATAGATTTTTTGGGAATGAGTTAAAAGAACTATTATTTAAAGCTTTTCTGCAGTCTGTTGAAGAAGGCTCATTAAGCTCTTCACAGAGACAAGGGCTGATTACCTTATTACCTAAACCCGCCAAAGACTCTAGATGTATATATAATCTGCATCCATGGATGAATAACCTTGTTAAATACTGATTATAAAATGTTTGCACACATTTTTGCCAACAGACTTAAGAAAGGAATAAATAAGATAATTAATGAATCTCAATCAGGATTTTTGTCAGGCCGCTCCATTCATAATAATTTAAGATTGATTATGGATTTGTTGGACTATAGTGAGTGGATAGAGGATGACGGTTTTATTTTATTTCTGGACTTCAAAAAAGCATTTGATATGTTAGAGCACTCTTTTTTGTTTCGTGCTCTACAGTCATTTGGTTTTGGAAATCGATTTATAAATATTATAAGAATGATCTATAAGGATATAAATAGTTCAGTATCTCTTCCATTTGGTACATCTAAAAGGTTTTTGGTCGTGGTGTTAGACAGGGGTGCCCCCTCTCCCCTCTTTTGTTTATTATTGCAACAGATCTGTTGGCTCGCTTAATCAATCATGATTCAAGAGTTAATAAGTTGAAAGTGTTCAAGAAAACTATTAGTATTAGTCAGTTAGCAGATGATACCACTCTGAAATTTCTTTTGTTATTTCTTTAGTTGATTTATTTTCTAAAGCATCGGGTCTCCATTTAAATATGTCTAAATGTGAGCTTATGCCCATTCATACCTGTGATCATACGTCAATTTGCAACATTCCTGAATGCACTCCATAAAATATTTAGGTATTATAATGATGAAAAATGTAGAGAGATGTATGGAACTTAACTTCCTAGAATTTAAAAAGGCCAAAACAATTCTAAACAATTGGTTACAAACAGACCTTTCTATTTTTGGTAGAGTATTGTTATCTAAAGCAGAGTTTCTGTCAAGGGTCATATATCCAACTACTGCATTAGCCCCTTCTTCATATATCTCTAAATTAATAAATCGTTCTTTGTATAATTTTATTTGGAAAAACTAGACTCACTTTATTAAGAAAAATTATATAGTGAAATCTTATGATCTGGGTGGTTTAAACATAATTTATTTTGAACAGATGAACGGCATGTTAAAGTTAAAATGGTTACAAACATTTTTATACAATTCTGAGAGCTTTTGGTTTGCAATTCCAGCATCGTTATTTAAAAAATTTGGTGGCATTGAATTTTTACTTAAATGTGACTTTGATATTTCTATAAACTTCCTCTGAAGTTGTCTACATTTCATCAACAAGTTTTTCAATATTGGAAACTAAGCATACACACACAACTTTACACCACATATTTCCTCAATTTGGAATAATAAGTATATTCTCTATAGAAATAAATCACTCTTTTATGAAGAATGGTTTTGTAGAAATATCTGGTCTTTGAAGGATCTTTTTAATGATGCTGGAGAGTTGATGGATTACAATGCTTTTACTCTTAAACATGGTTTTGCATGTCATCCAAAACAGTTTTTCACAGTAATTTCGGCCATCCCTTCTGGACTTAAAATCATTATAAAAGGTCATTTATTATAGTCAAATCACACCGATTCTACCCAAACTATACCTTGGATCAATTGAGTTTAAAGTGTACGAATATTTATATTAGACAAATTTTCAATAATATCATATTCCCTTATAGGTCTGTTAGAACTGATTTGGATATTTTCTTGGACAAAAATTACTTAAACATATTAGAACCACTTATTTAAAGTTCCCAGTTCATCCTAAATTTAAAGAAATTCATTTTAAGATTTTAAATGATATATACCCATCTGGAGAGTTTCTAAGGATTAGATTTAATTTTGAAACGATGCTTTGTATTTTTTGTAATTTATTTCCAGAAAACACAGAACATATTTTCTTTAATTGCAAATATTCTAGAGAATTCTGGGGAAAATTTCAGTTATGCTTAGAGGAGAAAAGGGTGGTTGAAGTGAGTCTTTCTTTTATAGATATTAAGTATGGAAACTATGAAGAAGATGGTCAAAAATGTTTTTGATTAACAATTTACTTTTGCTAGCAAAATTTTTTATTCACAAATGTAGGTTTTTTAAATCACCCCCCTGTTTGTTGTATTTAAAAAATATTTAAGACAATACATAAAAACTCTGCCAAAAACAAAGGTTAAAAAAACTAGAATCCTATTAGATCTATTTGATAAATATAATTTATGATAATATAATAATTTTCCCCTTTGTATGATCTATATTTAATAATATGGTGTTTATTTAAAGTGTTTCATTTTTTCTTAGTTTTTATTTTTTCTTTATTATTATTATTTTTCTTTATTTATTTTTGTATTTATTTATTTTTTTGTGTTGTTGTCTTATTCGTCTGTGCCAATGCCCCTTTAAAAAAAATGTTGAATTTATATTGTATGCCATTTTGTTATATTTCATTAAAAAACAGAGCAATGCGAGCGCAGGCCAGCGGGAGGGGGGACAATCGCGCTCGGGCACAGTTGAGAGCAACCGGGCTAAATGAGAGTACGCCCTAAAGTACACCTTACCTACAGTTATACTTTTTATAGGCGTGTTTCCCGAACTATACCTTATGAGGTTACTTTCCTACGTCCCACGTTACCAGGTGCTGTCCATGTCGGTGGTGCTGAATTAATGGATATCGATCGTTCGACAATCAATTATTCACTCTATACAGGGACTGCTTCACTGCGTTATGTGAGGTAGAGGTGTTCTTTATACAATAAGCCTTTTAGAAATAGTTGAAGTTGCATCTATTAGGACTCATGCGATAAAAATAAACCAAATTCCAAACTAAATCCAACCATGAATATTGTTTAATTATGAAATGAGTGTGCGAACCCGCAATCTCATGCCCAAATGTATCAACCCTCAACACTAACTGGCAGTATGGTCATATCAAAGGATCTCAAACTTTGGGTCGGAGGGTCACGCAAAGCCACTTTCTGTTGCGGTCAAGGCCGGACTTACCATTGGCCTTGACTGGGCTCCAGCCCAGGGGGCCGCCTGCTGTCGTTAATTTGATTTGTTTAGTTATATGCCAGTCATTTTATTTTTCATTTAAACTTTGTGCATTGGCCTACCAATGTTCAATAGCACTGCCTTATGTAAGGAACGATGTCGTTTAATTGGCTAATCGTTCCGTCAGTCATGTTGGCGTTTCCTGATTGGTCATATGTGGATTCTATCCGTTACGTTTACTGCAGTTGAAACCCGTCTGCTCATTAAGACGCTTGTTCTAATGGCTGACAAGAGCAATCGCAGTGCCGCGCTTAAAGAAAACCAAAAACTGAGAGACAAGAACGCGAAAGAACAGCATTTAGGAAATAATGATTCTTTACACCCTTGGCACCACACCTTGATCTTTAGGCAGAGAATCCAGAGCATACCTGTCACCATCTCCCGCCAGGCCGCCACCCTCCGGTTTTATTTCAGTTATTTCTCCTTTCCTTTGAAACTCGCGGACCGACGTGGCTGGCGCCCGCCTTTGGTAGGCGAAGTTGAACGGTAGCCGAAGTAGAGTAGAGAGGATTCACATCCCCGCGAAAAACTTTCTCTTATTACACCGCTATATGATTCCACTCCGCGTTTTCCATTTGACGCTCGCGCCTCACAGTCTGTGTCCGCTCACTGAAGACGACAGATTGTTTCATCGACAGGTAGATGCAGTAGAGTCTACTAGCTGTTGTTGTTGTTACACTTTCTTTGCTTTTACAAAAAACGTGTTATGAAAAGTGTTGTGTTCTGCAGACATCTCTGAATAAAAACAGGTAATATAGAGTTTATTTCTAATATTTCCCGTTCTGTGGCCATAAGCGGTTCTTGTAAATAATATGCAAACACTGTTAAATCCATCCATGTAAATAAAAAATGAAAACATTCTGCTAACTAATAAACAAAGTTAAAACAACCGAACTACGGGACGCGTGAAGGGACAAACTGCGTTTAGATAGTTATTTCATTTCTGACGTTGAGATCTCTGGCAAAATGTAAATGCTAAATTAAGATGATACCTTGCAGATATACCATTCATGGATTCATGGCCTGTGAGCTGCATTAAACTGTCTCTTAGATTTACATTTAAGAATTTGACATTAAAATGATGTTATGTTAGTCATAAAGTAATTAAAACGATTTATAACAGAGGGGTGCCCTATTTGCCCTGCACAACCTCAGTTAACTAGACTTTACAAAACTATGGACCCATCTCATTATTATGAAACTATTTAAGCCATAATAAGACGTTTCATCTCATTATATGAATACAATTTTAATGTGCATTTCAAACTCATAGATCTGTCATATGCTTTACTGATGGAATTGCAATAGAATACTAATATATTTTTAACACTTTACACCGTTGCATTTGTTAACATTAGTTAAGCATTAGATTACATGTCTGCATTTGTTAATCTTTATTTTCAGTATTTACTAATATTTTTAAAAACATGCACCTGAACTAACATGAACAATTGTATTTGGCATTAACTAACAATAAACAAGATTAATAAATGCTGACAACTGTATTGCTCATTGTTGGTTTCATGTTAATGCAGGTGTTCTCAAATTTTAGATCCAAGACGTATAATCTCTCAACATCCTCGAGAAATACAGGGAGAACACACACATTTGTTCCTTTTTAGTAGTTTTCTTATTATGGATCAATAAATTTAATTTTAAAATACATAATGGTAGGGCTGTATGATTATGTCAAAAACTATACAATATCAAGGGGACTAATAATGTTGATTATTAATGTTGATTGGATTTTACATTTAAGTATGTTTGAAACTTCCTACACGCTATAAACGCACCACTTGTGGCTCCCACTGTCAAAACAAGCATTATAAACGTGTAAACCAATGAACACGTGTTATTGTTAGTCATTGGAGAGAAAAAACATTTACTAATGCTAACAAACACATGATTTTAAATAGTACGGGGGCCCCGAAAACAACTCAAGCCCAGGGGCCCCCACCCTCCTAAGTCCGGCCCTGGTTGCGGTGCATTAAAAAGTTTATTCCAGCAACCAACAATTACTTGTATAGTTCACACGTTTATTGTGCTTAGACACTGGATGCGCAAGCGCCGCATTTATTTAATGATTTATTAAAACATTAAAATATAATCAACATTATTAATCACACTTACAATATCGAGGAGGATAATATAAACAAGTATGCCATACAATAAGGTATTTTGATATTAAAATTAAACTTATTCATTCATGACAAGAAAATTAAAAGGTAAAGGGAGTGAATGTGTATTGTTTCCCTCTTTTCTCACTGTAACGAATTGCTGTAAAAACTACAGCGTTATTTTACAGAAACTGCCTGTTTTTTAAATAATACAGAATATTGCTGTAAAGTGCAATGCATTCTAGGGTCACGTGACAGATTAAATCAAATGTACAGAATATTGCTGTAAATTTCAAATCTACAACGGCGGGATGATCTTCAACAGTCGAGATTTGGGTAGTGCGCAAGATGAGTGATTCACACCTGTGGTAAGTGAGTTGTTAAGTATTTTTTTCCATATTTGGTAACTATCATACTGGTATATAGAAGTATCTACATTCGCGGTTCATATTGGTAACCCCGGATTCACGCATCCTCCATCCGCGGGGAACAAAGGAGTCATGCACGGGGTTTCAGCAGCATGGCGGTTACTACTGTAACTGGGGGGCCAGGCAGGGGCCACTTATGCTTTTAGGGGGCACACTAACATGTGTCATGATTAATTTTCAGTCATTTTTCACTGTCATGTATTACTGTTTTCTCTAGAAGTAAACTAATAAGCCTATAAAACAAGTTCAGCTCAAATTAATGTTCCGTGGTCATTTATTTCACAACACATTGTATATAGTCAAAATAACAATGACAACAATAATAACATTTAGGCACTTTTCTGCATCCTAAATGTACATACATGAATGAAAAACTACTCACAAACAAGATATCCAAAAATCAACTTAAGCAGTCATCTAAACAAGAGTCACATTATCAGGTATTTCCTTTACACAAAGAAAAAAAACATGAATTTCAAATTTTTTACATGTGATATCTGGTTTTGGCACACTTTCATGTGAATGCCATGTTAACTAAATTCTCATGTAAAAACTCACATTTTCACATGGAATTTCAGGGTTACAAAAGTTGTCTCTCTGCACAACTAAATCACCTTGCTGATGGGTCCTCTGTTCTTCTGGACTTTCTTCATTCTCTAATCTTTTGTGCATTTCTGACTCTTTTTCAGAAGCATCTTCTTTCTTAGAATTAGCTTTTAATCGATCTCAGGATATGAATTTTTGATATCAACAATTCAATTTTTACTAGTAAAAATTATAATTCTTGATATCAAGAATGGAATTTCTACTAGTAACAATTGCTGTTTTTGATATCAGTAATGAAATTTTCACTAGTAAAAATGTGAATTCTTGATATCAACAATGACGTCATCACTCGCAGAAATGTGTGTTCTTGATATCAAAAATTGAATTTCAACTAGTAAAAAACGTAATTCTTGATATCTGTAATTGCATTTTTACTAGTTAAATATCACAATAGGCTGCCGTTCAAATTCAATTTCAGATATCAACAATTCATTTCTTACACGTTAAAAATCTTATTTCAGATATCAGAAATGCAATTCTTACTAGTAAAAAACATAATTTTTGATATCAACAATTGTGTGGTTACTAGTGATAATGTCTATTCTTGATATCAACAATTGAATTACTACATGTAAAAATGCCAATTTATGATATCAAGAATTACATTTTCACTAGTGACAATGTTAATTCTTGATATCAACAATGTGATTGTTACTAGTAAGAAAGCCATTTTAGATATCTACAATTACTCTCAGATTTAATGATATCTGAAATGCATTTCCTGATATCAGAAATACCAAATGCAACATGTTAAAATTCATTTACAGATATCAAGAATGAGGATTTCAACTAGTAAAAATTGAATTCTTGATATCAAAAATTATGTTTTTACTAGTAAAAATTGCATTTCTGATATTTGAAATAAGATTTTTAACATGTAAGAAATGAATTATTGATATCTGAAATTGAATTGAATGGCAGTCTATTCCCAGATTGCACAATCCATCTGGTTTACGTGTATTTGACGTCTGCAAGACATCTTAAATACATAGTTTGCTCATCTGCAATACGTCTCGGAGACGTCTGAACGTCTGTAATACGTCTGTTAAAGATCTGGAGATCTGCTGCTTAAAAACATCTGCTAAACATCTTAGAAAGATCTGTTTTACATCCATTCTAAATCATAAACATCTTACAGACATCTTCTAGATGTCTATATGACGTCTGACAGCAGACATCTCCGAGACGTATTGCAGATGAGCAAACGATGTATTGTAGATGTCTTGCAGATGTAAATGCAGACGTCAAATAGATGTAAACCAGATGTATGTGTGCTATCAGGGTTGTGACATTTAACTAGTAAAAATGCAATTACAGATATGAAGAATACACATTTCTGCGAGCGACGACGTGATTGCTGATATCAAGAATTCACATTTTTACTAGTAAAAATTGAATTGTTAATATCAAAAATAGTAATTGTTACTAGTAGAAATTCCATTGTTGATATCAAGAATTATAATTTTTACTAGTAAAAATTGAATTGTTGATATCAAAAATGCATATCCTGAGAATGATTAAAAGCTAATTCGGCTTGCCATACGTAATATCGTTGAGGCGCACAGACTCGACATTGTTTGCGTCTTGCTTGGGTAATCTTCCTTTTGGCACACAAGCATCATTACTGCCACTCGCAGGACAAACTGTGCATTGCACCCAAAATTGCTCGGTTGTGGTAAAAACTTCCAGAAACGATTCCAGATTTAGGGGAGCCAGTGGAGTGGCCAAGTGTGCTGACACAGGGGCACTGGTCCCCTCTGCCCCCCTAGAACCACCCCTGTCCACCCCGCCCCGGTCGCGGTAAAATGTCAAACATTCTCCGTCGCTATAGCACCCGAGGACAGACGTTTTTCATGTTATTTAGAGTTTTTGTCCACACCAGGAGCGAAGGCGGTATGTGACGAGCTACAGTTCATTGTATTAGTAAATTGACGGTTGTTTTTTTAATGTTGAACATCATGACCGCTGTAGTGTAGACACGGTAAAAGTTACATTCTTCAACAGTTGGGATTCACGGGATCTTAGTGTTGAATACCACACTCGGTCGTGATTATTTTTTGGTGTAATTCAAATTCGCAAATGCAGTCATCCGTTAAATCGAGCGCCAAAATTAAAACGTGTCGCCAAAGCTTGTGGTCAGTCGGTGTTCATAGAGAATAGCCCGGTAAAGTGATTAACGTACGTAACCAGCTAGATATACTGTATATGTAACAGAGGCCAGCTGAGAGCTGTAGCAAAAGACGTTAGCGACACCGCCATCGTTAGAGCAGGTCTGTCTCCCAAATAGGACCGATCGAGGGTGCGAGTGAGACGGGTTACAAATACCAGTGTGATCATTTCTTGACGGCACTCACTAAATCCTTGGTGTTTCGAGTCAGACGTGATCACTCAAACGTGTTTTTTTGTCAATTTTAACAATCATAGGTAGTTTAGATGGTTAGAGTAAGGTTATGGTTAGGGTGTGGGTTAGGGTTAGGGTAAAGGTTTCGTAAGACTTGAAACACCAAAGATTTAGTCAAAACCAACAAGCCACACCCACGGATCTGACTCGAAACACCAAGGATTAAGTGAGTGCCATTTCTTGACGGTGACACCCCTAGTTGGCATTACATTTCTGTATAAGTGGGGTTTTAAGTGTACTCTGTGTAATTTGCTTAGAGTTTGTTTGTAATGTCTCTTTGGTTTTAACAACCGAGTGAGTCACTTATACTAAAATGTAGTTTAAATGTAAAAAGCTTAAAGATAAAAATTGTATAGTAACCATTAACTATTGTCACATGTGGTATTGTTTGTCTTAGGACACACTCTGACTGGAGGCCACTGGATGCTGACTACTGAAGGTTAGGTTGTGTGTGACGGTGCTCAGCCCAGCTTCATGTCTGGCCTTGCCACTCTGTTCATAGCATGTTAAATATTCAATCTTGAGTACCAGGATGGGGCAGCGTGTATCTTGGAGTCCACTGAAAGGTAATGGCTGAACAACTTCCTTACCTGCATTTTATAGCTACAGTATGTTAATGTTATATACTGTACCTGTTAAGACTTTTAAAACAATATTTCTCAACGAGAGATGGATTTTTTTGGGCAAATTATTTAGAAGTCTCCCCTATTTAACACTCGCAAGCTGATGATTTAATTAATGTGTTTTAATCTAATATATTTAATATATAACATTTTGTTTTTCCTGACCCTTTGTAGATATTAATCCAGAGAGTGGAACAAGGATAAGCGTCATCTAAAATGACAGGATACGGAAGAAACAGGTTGCAGTGAACCCACATGTTGCCTCTCTTCTAAGCACAATGATGAATTTTCAGTGTAATCGATGAAAAGTAAGAAGTACACATGCGCGCGCGCGCACACACACACACACACACACACACACACCATTGAATTACATAATTTTATTATTCTCTGACTGTATATGTTGTCCTCTGTTTTTCTCTGACTGTATACAGGTGCATCTCAAATTAGAATATCATGAACAAGTTCTTTTTCTTTTGTAATTTAGTTCCAAAAAGCAAACTTTCTTATATTTTACATTCACTATGCACAAAGTGAAATATTTGAAGAGTTTTTTTAGTTTTTATTCTGGTGGCTACGACTTACAGCAAAAAATAAATTTGAGTTGGGGTTCAGATCAGATGAGTTGGCTGGCCAATGAAGCACAGTAATATTATGTTCAGCAAACCAGTTAGAAGTAGGTTTGGCACTGTGGACAGGTGCTAAGTCCTGCTGGAAAAGAAAAGTACTCCAAAATCTCGTTCTAGATGGCTGCATTGACTTTGGACTTGATAAAGCACAGTGGACAACACCAGCAGATGACATGGCACCTGAAATCATCACACTGTGGAAACTTTACACTGGACTTCAAGCAACTTGGATTCTGTGCCTCTCCACTTTTACTCCAGATTGGGACCTTGAT
The DNA here is from genome assembly GCF_024868665.1 of Triplophysa rosa. NCBI lineage: Eukaryota > Metazoa > Chordata > Actinopteri > Cypriniformes > Nemacheilidae > Triplophysa > Triplophysa rosa. Next base: position 9,029,290 of record NC_079897.1, on the reverse strand, counting down.
TTTCAAATTGAATGCAAAATTTACTTTGATCTGAAATAAGAACTTTGCACCACCAAGCAAGTCCAGTCCAGTTCTTTTTCTTTTTAGCCCAGGTGAGATGCTTCTGATGTTGTTTCTGGTTCAGAAGGGACTTAGTTTTAGGAATGTGACAGCTGTTTCCTATTTCCTTAAGACATCTACATTTTTTGAGAAACTGGATTTTTTTAGCTGATAGTCGTAGCCATCAGAATTAAAACAAAACTCTTGAAATATTTCACTTAATGCTTTATGAATCTAGAATATAAGAAAGTTTCCTTTTTGGAATTAAATTACAAAAGAAAAATTACTTGTTCATATTCTAATTGTTTTAGATGCACCTGTATGTCGTCCCTCTGCATCTGTGATCTTCATCTGTCTCTAAGGGAAAGATAAAATTATGAAGTAAAAATACAATTATATAAAATATAAATTGAATTGAATATATAACATTATTCTCTTTATTCTTTTCCATAGTTCTAACTACTTGTTGTGCTCTTATGGATCAAGATGTGGACCGTTTTACAGACTCACTTGGACCTTGTTTTGCGATGTAGTTACAAGATGGATATGTTGGTTAATGTGTTGTTTAAACATGAATGCTTAAACATTCATTGTTTAAAGAGCCATGTTGGCTACTATGAAGTTGTAACTGAGTAAAAATATTTAATGTACAACAAGGTACAAAATTCGTCTGTAATGTATTTTTAAAGTTGTATCAATTTTAGCCATTTTTTAAGATACAAGGATTTTGCAAAAAATTATTTTAATGTATTTTATGAAGCAAAAGCTTAAGTTACATGCATTATACAACTCTGATGGATTCAATTTAAATTTTAACTAACAGTAACAATATGCAAAACATACTGGATGCACAGTAATTTATGTATTTCTTCTAAATACAGTAAATTAAAATGAAGCAATTTGCTGTAAAAATACAGCATTATACTGTTGTTATTAAAAAGTACAGCTTTTTTCCGGTATTCTGCGATTACAGTAAATGCCTGTAAATTAAATTGCAGTACTCTGGCTGTAAAATTTACAGTAACTGGCTGGCAACCCTGCTGCCAGTAATTTACTGTAAATTTTACAGGATTTTTTTTACAGTGAGGTGTTCCATGAGATTGCCTACCTTTGATTATACCTGTGTTTGGGAACCCCTTAATTTATATTATCATAATATATGTTGCTAAAGTGTCATTATTTACTCGATAAAAGCGCAGAACGCGGAACATATAATCAACAGCTTTCTATAATTATAATTGCAGAATAAATTGTAGCCAGGTTTTCACAAATTAAATGCACTAAAATGCTCCGCGGATGGCGCCGTCTTTGATTTAGCCAAAACATTTGCTGTATCGCAGTTTGACTAAACTTTATACCACAATCTTTCTCTTTAAATATACTCCAAATTCTTTGGGTTGCCAGCTGATGGACAGATAAAATAATTTAAAAGTTAACACATGTAAAGACAATTATATTTCTTGCACGAAAACACGTCAATATAGCTTACTTTTAACTTTAGAATTTTATTTGTAGACTGCAATGTAAAAAAAGCTTTATATTCACAGTGGCCACTAGCGGGTGAACTCTTAACAGTGATAAGGTATAGCTAAGAGCGCTCCAGACCGGGAAACACATATTAACGATAAGGTACAGCTTAAGGTATAACTTAAGAGCGACGTAGCGGTAAGAATGTTTCGGGAAACACGGCCCATGATCTTTTGTTTCCCACTGTATTTTGGAAGTTGAGGTAGTTTGGTCCCTTTATTCTCATCCAAGAACATTCGGCCTTAGGTTCAGCTATGACTGTAATGTATGTATGTAAACAGACATAAAATAAATACGTTAACTACAAATTTAAACTGCAGAAAATGTGTGACTAGCCCTGTTCTCCCCTATATTAAACGATGTTCTGATGATCTTCTTAGATTGTACGTGGCAGCGTCAAATGTTAGAACACATGCTTGAATTCCAATTTGAACACCAGTTTTATTCCAAATGTTCCTTTAATTAAATAAAGTGCATTATTTTAGTTGACTATTCTGACAACTTTTTACACTACACAATGACTGTAAAATAGCCATTATAGAGCCAAATGTTTTATCACTCAGTGGGGTAGTTATTGGTTTGGGAAGGGATTCTGAATGTTGTGCTGTTGTGAGCAGCTGTGGGAAAGCTGGGAAAATAAGTCAATTGTTTTTTTGCCACTGTGATGTTTTTCCATCTTTTTCCACAATCCTTTTGTATACTTATTAATTGCCAAACCTGGGTTTTGTTCGATATGTTAATGTTATCTAATGAAATGTTACTTAATAATTTTAGATGTTTCCACATATACTTTTCAAAGTTGTTTATCGATGTATACCCATATGGCAACGCAACGCTATATCCGCTTTATTTAAAATTATTATTATTTGTACTAAGCACCAGAAGGCCTACGGGACTACGACTAAATCTGTAACGTCCTTGTCGTATTGTTTTAATGCTTAACTTAAAGATGTTGTTTTCTTAGCGTACGTAGGGTAAATGGAGTCCAACAACATAGTCATAGAGGTAAAAATACAACTGAACTCGTACATCGGTGAAGAGTATTTTGGGCTCCTGAATTTATTGGTGTCATTTTCAGTTTGAAGCAGGGAGGGCTGGCGAAAATATGCAGATCACTCGTGCGTTTTACTAAGGAAAAATAATGTAGACTGGCAGTTGATTACTAAAAAAGTGTTTTAAGAGGTTATAGGCCTTTTTGTTTGTTCAATAATGTAAAGTCGGCGCCTCCAAAAATGACAGGCTGACCTTGTCGTCCTTTATTGACATGTACAGAACAAATGCGTCCGGCTCCAGGAGCGCAGCATGGACTGCAGAGACGGCAAAAATGGCTGGCTTCGGATAATAACCCGTGCGTCTTATATGGGGACTCTGATTGCAAATATATTTCAAAAGGCTCTATAATTCGTATTTAGGTGTGACTAAAATATGTGGAGTGCGTTTGGTAATGGATCGAGCGGGTTTGCAAGCAAGGCGGAAGGGTGGGAGTTCGTCCCGTGTTCTAGTTCAGAGGGGGGCTGTAAGAAGGTCCAGAGTCCTCGGGTTCGGTCTTTCCCGAGCAACCTTCTCGAACAGCTTCCACCTGGACCAGCAGCTGCAACCGATGCAACGCCTTACAGCGAGCTACAAAGTCAACACACGCGCCTAAAAAAGAGATTTGAGGAGTTAAAAAAGCGCCACGACCTGGAGAGAGAGGTGTGGAGGATGGAGAAGGAAACGCTTTTGAGACAATTTGCTGATATACAAGTATTAGAAGAAGCACGAGACATATCGAATTGTCCAAAGAGGTCACGTGTACAACGCGCACTGAAATGTTTTGTTATTCTGCTGTTTGTTGACAGGGTGGGGAAAACAGGAGGATATTGTTGGATATGAAGTCTGTTTTAGAGGAGGTTCAGTTTGAGGTGAAGCGGGAGGAAAGTAAACGGAGCGAGCTCGAGCTACGCTACATTAAGGATCGTTGCGCTTGGCAGCTGGAGCGGGCAGGGCTGATGAGTCGCATTACTCAGGTATGCAGCTGTCAGTCTCTTCAAAATAATTTTGTCGTTTATAAAAGGTGTCTGAACTTGTTTTGCGAAGTCTTGTTTTTGTGAAGAGTGAGTTTATATTTAAAAGTCAGTTTCTTTATAGGTAGGTATACTTAAGGCTAAAAAAAACTTTGCCCTGTTGCCTAGGGAGAAGATACAGTTCATTGAACACAAGCTGACATTCAGTTGTCACAGTGGGAATGTTGACACTGATTTAAGAGCAATGCCTTTTAGGATATAAATACTCTAAAGTTGCAAACAGAAACAGTAAAAATAGAAAAGGTAACATAAAAAAACATAAAATTATAAAAATGTTTTATTTAAACTAACTTATTAATATTGTTACAACAACAGGGTGTTATACCCGGTTATTTACCCAACATCTATAAAAAACAATAGTATAGTTTTTTTTTTGTTGAAAGGACAGATTTAACAAACAGTCTTTGAGCTAATATTTGAACTATATGTTTGAAACCAACATACAAAACTGGGAAACCTAGTTACTATAGATGTGAACCCATATGAACTGTCTAATATGTAAATTAAGTTCTTTTTGCCAAATAATTAATGGCTAAAGAGCTCAATGGCACAACAAGCGCAGTATTCTAAACATGAACTGTTTCACCCTTTTAGGAGCATTCTAGCCTATATATAAAGATAAACCACAAACATTATTTAAAACCACGACAGTCAAACTGGTGTCAATAATTATTTGTTGGTGTCCTATGGAGGCGTTGGAATATAGAACAGAGATTAGGCTTCTTTTATATCCTGATAACATTAGCATCACAAACCAGCTTTCTGTAGTAAATGAGTTTGAGATATTAGATGATATTCTACAGATGCAAATGTATCAGTAAAATGTAATGCGGAAGGAGTAAATAAAATAGCATCCATCCATTCTTACTTTTGACCTCAGTGCATTGTCTCTGTCTTATGGAGCTTCTGTTTATGACATCCGTTTAAAGACACAGACCAGACCACCCTATGTTTATTGTAAGTGTGGGTGAGAGAACTTTTTGCATCCCCTTTGGGTCATGGTTATACATTCATGTCTAAGTTAATGGCTTAGAGACGCTCCTAATACAGTATTACACAAGGCATTGTACACTAGATGGTGAGAAGAGCAGCTTTAGGAATATTGTGTGATGCTGGGATGGCCTACACCTAAGACACAAGGATATCATGTGCATCTTTGCGCCACGACTGCACTTGTTCACAACTCAAATGCACCAATCTGGTTAAAGTATTGGTTGGTACAGAGTTCAAAATTCAGGGAGGGGTCAAACTAAACTGTAAAAAGTTGTTTTGTTTGCAGACATCCAGGTAGAAGCAGAAACAAGCGAGACTATTTGCGGTGATTTTGGAGCATGTCGGGGGGATAAGTGACCTCCGAATGACCTATAATTATTCTTCTATTATCTAAAAAACTGAAGCAGCACAAACGAAAATTTTTACGGCACAAACCAGCACAAACGGAGCACAAACGATTGAGCCTATTTTGCAAATGTTTTGCGTTGGGTGGGGGGCCAACTTCACGCAGGTTACCACAGCACATACTTGTATCCCAGTTGATTTCTTGGGTTTACCACAAGGCATTCACAGCAGGGTATTTGCCAGTATATTTATGAGCATATTTTTTTTAATCTTTAAAACAGAGATGAGTTCCTCCAAGGCCTACCCTTAGGAATGTGAGATGCTAAAGGATTGGTCTTACTGTCTATTAACAGAGGCCTCTTTCTGTGACATTTTTACCCAGATACAGAGCCTTCATAGTTGCACAGCCACAGCCGTGATTATGTTTTAGTCGTAAAGCTCTCAACTCTGGTTACATGCACAGATAGTAAATATTACGCTGTTTTACATGCCTTCTGCTTGTGGACTAATGTACCTAGGAAAATGCATATGTTTAATGACAGTGTGCCAGCACATTTTCGTGGTTTAGGGCTGTACTGTTTACATAATCCGAGTTGCTATGAGAAACATAAGTAAGATTAGCCTACTTTTAGCTTTGTATGTGGTGTCGCACAGATGAATCAAACAAGTTTACTCTAGTCAAGTCTATATATTTTGTTTATACTCAATGACTTTTTGTCAAGGAAAAGTTGATGCATTTCATGCTTAATTACAATGGCAAGGGTTTACTCATGTAAAAAAAATAAGTGGTTGATTGAAATTAACTCTTAATTAGCCAGGGGCGCCTGGACTGCACTTAACTTCGGGACTGTGTTTGTTTATGAGTCTGGCTAGTGTCTAATAACTATTGATATTTTATTTAATTTATGTTAATATTATTGTATTAAATAAACGATTGTTGAATTTTGTTATACATTAATTTGATTAAATGAACAATTTGTTGGACGGGTCCTGTGGTTTTGATACATTTAAGTAAACCGTATTGTTACGACAGACACCGGAGTCAGATGCGGGAGACAGAATTCTTTTAATAAGAAAAGAAAAAAATCAGAGTTCACAGAGACCAGAATCCGACAGAATCACGCAATAATGCAAGCAGTCTCACACACAGCACAAACCCAGAAAGTCTTAATAGGAGGCTCGAGCGCTCGGCCGCGAAAAAACAACAACAAGTGATCGAGGAATACAGACTCGCAAGGTGCGAGGTGCGAGGAAGATCTCAGTTCATGAATAATAATCCCCAAGCGTGAAATCCGCTGAGAGTAATAATGTCCAGGCTCACAAGCGTCCGTGAGGGAGCGATTCAGAAGGCAGTGAAAATAATTTCCCCGTGTAAGCGTCCGTCAGGGCAAATGTTTGTCCAACCTCCCCTACGTTCGTGAGGAAGATGTTCAAAAGGCGGTGTGAGTAATCCACAAGAGTAAGAGTCCCATGAGCAAAAAATCGTCCTGCCTCCCGACCGTCCGTGCGGGAGAGATTCCGAAGGTGGCGTGAGAAATGCCACCAGAGTGAGAGAGAGAAATAATTCCTCGATCAACCTCCAGCCTGATCCAACGGTTATTTATCAGTGGATATTTAAATTTGGTGGAAATGTAATGAGCATTTATTTCACAGAATACATACTCAAAATTTACAAAAAAATGTAATTAACTAAATGTTGGTAATAAAGTTGCCAATTGATTATTTGGCTGGGTCGATTATTATTATTTTGCCTCAACTCAGGTCTTATCAGATGTGAAATAAACATAAAATAAAACAGGCACAATAAGGTGTAGTAACTCATACAGTCCATAGGTCTCATGACATCAGTAGCATCTGTCAGCTGCAGCGTTCCATCAAACCCAGTGACAAATTTGGTTTTAGTGTTTGCTGTCTAGCCCTCTCCAGGATCATTGGGGGGTCAGCATACCAATGTGCCCTCACCATTACATACAGAGACTATCTGTACTAGTCTGTGGTGTTTGTGTTACAGGCTTAGCCTGGATGTCCAATGAGGTTAGCAACAGGAACCTCGATTTCCTCACCATACAGTCATCCTGTTCAAACTGTCCTGCACAGCCGTTTCCTTTTTCATCTCTTTACAGCTAGAAGTAAGAGGATGTAGCGTGCCAGTGGAGACCATTAGGAGACCTGAACAAAGGGACACTCTAAAGCGGGAGAGAGAAGAACAGAAGAGGCTGCTGGCAGACACACACAGTGCAGCCATGGACCTCCGCTGCAGACTGGAGAACAGCGAGAAGGGTTGGGTGAAGGAGAAATCTGAGCTGCTGGAACGCTTTGACTCTGAGAGGAAGGAATGGGAGAACCAACTCATGGACATGCAGCGGAAGATCGAGGAGGTGAGTCTGCTGATGTGTGCCACACCTCAGAATCTTGTTTCAAATAAACTGATGTCCACGGTGTTTCTGTTTGCTTCCATGGTACATGAAAAGTAAGGCCAGTAAGCCTTGATGGTCAATGGTAACACCTAAAATTGGAAACAGCTATGTCATGTTATATAAACCAATACCTCTTGGAATTTCAAATGACTGCCAAAGGGAGTCTAGCTCAGTGGTGACTTCAGAAACAAGAGGTATAATGTAAACTCATTTCTGCATTTATGGATTAGGTGCTTCAGTTGTGCAGAATGTCTAGCTCCATTAACAAACCTTTCTAAAGTATATTCCTAGTGTGCCTAACCTCAAATTTGCTTCACTCTAGACTAAACCATGACATTGACTGTTGGTGCGTGAGGAAGATTAGTGGATAAGGGCATTGCCGTGTGTCTATCGAAAGTATGACATAATGGGCTGTTTCCCAGACAGAGATTAGATTAAAGGGATAGCTCACCCAAAAATAAAATTCTGTCATCATTTACTGACCCCTTTGTCGTTTAAAACCTGTATGACTTTCTTTCTTCCGCAGAACACAAAAGAAGATATTTTGAAATATGTTGTTTACTGGACCCCATTCACTTCCATTCAACCCTCCCCTAACCCTCCATACAATAGAAGTGAATGGGGTCCAGTTCTGTTCGGTTACCAACTTTCTTCAAAATATCTTCTTTTTCGGAAGAAAGAAAATCATAAAGGTTTAAAATGACAAGAGGGTGAGTAAATGATAACAGAATTTCATTTTTTTTTCTCTTTAAGCCAGGACTAGGCCTTAGTTAAATTAGGATATTTCAGTAGTTTTTACAAACACGCCTTACAAAAACAAAACGTTATTTATGTGCATTTTTAAACAAAACAATGGCACTAATGTATTTGAAGATTTGTCAGTCCAAGCTATTTTCAGTTTAGACAGCTCAGACATTTATTTTAGGCTAGGACTAGTCTTAAAGGGGAATTTCACCTAAAAATCTACTTTGTGTGATTTTTTACTCACCCACATGACGTTAAATATGTTTAGAGAACTTCCGGGGTCTTCGGAGCACAAATAGAGATATTTAGGTGACATCCGAGAGCTTTCCAGGCCTCCTCATAGACATCATGGTGTCAGTTTTTGCCAAGGTCCAGAAAAGTACTAAATACATCATTAAATTGGTCCATCCGCGCATAGAGGTTCAGTTGAATTTTTTGAAGCGACGAGAATGCTTTATGTGCGAAAAACAAACCAAAATACCGACCTCAATATATTCTCCTCTGTCTTGTCAGTGTATGGCGTGCATTCACGAGAGCACTTCTTCTTCATCTTCTTCTTGGACGAGAGCACTTCAAAAGTAGACAGGTTTGTGCGCCGAACCCGCATGGGGCGGAATTTGAAAACAATTCAACTGAGCCACTATGCGCGGATGGACCAATTTAACGATGTCTTTAGTACTTTTCTGGACCTTGGCAAAAACTGACACCATGATGTCTATGAGGAGGCCTGGAAATCTCTCGGATGTCACCTAAATATCTCTATTTGTGCTCCGAAGACGCCAGAAGTTCTCTAAACATGTTTATTACACGGCTCATTTGAATGCTTGATTCTGATTGGCCAGTCGCGACATTCCAAGGGTTGTTATTTTCAAATAACAACCGCTCAAAACTAATAACACCCTGTAACCCGGATGCTGCAAATCATTTTGAGAGGGGAAGTTTAATATTACACAAAAATTAATTATAAATATGTCTTTTATGTCTAAATATGTATTTACAAATGATTAAACCAATTTGACTGTTCGTGACGTTTGAACGTCTTTCTTACTTTAAAACCGAAACTAAACGGCTTTTCCTTGCGGAAGGTCTGCATTCGGTAAAAATGAGCTAATAAAATATTTCAAATTCACATTTCATGTCCAGTTTATTTCTCATGTGGCAAGTAGCCGTGTAATAAGCGGGATAATGTTCAAGCAGCCGGCTGTTATGGCGAAATAAGCCCCTTCAGTGTGACACAAGACCTGATCACACTGTCTGGGCTTATTTCTGCGATAACAACCCGCTGCCTGTACATTATCCCTTACTTAACGTGATGTGGGTGAGTAAAAAATCACACAAAGTTGATTTTTGGGTGAACTTCCACTTTAAGGAAAACATTTAACATTTCTTTGTCTTTTTGCAGTTGTACGATGAAGTAAAGGCACAGTGTAAGGGAGGTCCTGTCAAACCAGTCACTGATCTACAAAGCAACGCCCTGAGGATCAGTTCATGTTCTTTATCCAGTGATGCCCAGAGTAATGAATATTCTGAAGTTCTAACCCTGCAAAGCAACACTAGCATTGCGTCCCCAAATCAACCTGATCACAACTCCAGTGAATCTTATAACCAGTGCAACAGCGATCAAAATGAGCTATTAAATCTTCAAGGTGCTGAGAAATATGAGCTTGGTGAACAACAGGCAATAGACACTGCAGAGCTGGAAGAAATTTTGGAAAGCTGTTTGAAATTGAAACGGTCGAACAAGTCCTGCTTCATTGGACAAGATGACCTTCTTAACCCTTTCCAAGGATTTCAGAGCATGGACATAAACTGTGGAAGTTACAAAAAGAAGAATACTGCCCTTAATGCGGTGAGGCTTTGTTTGTACAATACACTATAATAGTGGGACAAGGTTATAACTCAGTTAATACTGTTACTCTATTGCTCTGCATTCATGCTAATTGTCTTGAGACATTCCTTAACCAAAACATAGAAGATACCTTAAGCCTTCCTCCAGAAATGACCTAATGAGTAATTTATGCAAGCTCACAAACTTAAGTGCCATCTACCAGGGTCACAAATGGTAGAGGAGTAAAGAGAAATGTTAAATTGTTTCATTTCTATGCAATATCAATAAGTATTGAGAACATTTTTTAGGTTAAATTAGGCTAAGTTACTTTTTCAACAACACATTTCTTGTATGTTTTCTGGTATAGGCACTTAAGGAGATTGCCCGTGTAAGTGAGGAGCTGTGTAGCTACCAGGATGAGATGAGGAAGTGGCCTGACTTTAAGAGGTAAACGAAGCTCACAGGTACTGCACGCAACATGAATGAACTGTATTACATCAGTGCTTCATAATGATCTCATTTTGTTTTGGTTTCCTGTCTCAGAAGCTGCACTGAGTCCGTGTATTTTCCAGGAAAGGATGAGATGGTGGAGAAAGTAAAGGACAGTCTTGAAATGGCGGACACAGCTTTAGACTTAAAAAACTTGAGCGAAGAGCTTAAATCCCTTGATGAGCAATACTGGATGAACTGGGAAGGTTTTAAACAGCAAGGACAAACTACCCAAAATGATGCTAAGCCATTAGCGAATAAAGGTCAATGTGCCCCACCCATCCCAGCCCGTAGTACATCTTGGTACCTGAGCAGTCCCTCATTATTAGAGTCCAGTGGTACAAAGACACTGTCAGACAGAGAATTTCAAAGGCCAGGATTCCATCAAGACAGAAAGTTCAACAGCCCCGCAATTGTACTAAAATTCGAAGCAATGCTTCAAGAGAATGAGGGGAAAATTCTGATGGACTCTGGGAATTTAACCTGCACCGTGCCTGTTGAGTCAAAGTGCAATATCAGTTGCTGTCCGAGCCGTTGGTCCTGTGATGGTAATACATTTGGAAGCATCAAGTCATCAAAATATGCACCCGTTAAGAAATGTCTCTCCAACATTGACATTGCAACTACACCTAGAGAGTGCAACCCAGTAGATGCAGAGGAAAAAAATGATCCCAAGGCTTCATCTCATCCTATGAACTTGGATCACATGTCTACAGACCCCGTAATATCACTGGATATTGTTTCACCGTATTCAAATTTTACAGCAAATCGCAGAAATGAGAGGCTTGAGAAGAAAACAGCCGAGTTCAACCGTACACTCTTTCAAACAGGCATGGGTCATCGGTGTGATGAAGAAAATCTTTTAAATGTGTCTATCGATTGTGAACTTGCTTCTACTGCAGGTCTGACATTCTTCAAATCAAAGGGCAATGTTAGTGTTGAGGACAAAAAGAAAGGTATCATGGCACAGTGCCCAGAAGACCAATTCTTGGAGATGAACCCCCACACACGACCGCAGTTAAAAAGTGAAACAAAGGACTTTGTCTCTATGTCTTCATCTCTTCAGCAGGATGTTGATATAACAGAATTACCTTCAGGTTCATCAGATCAAGCAAGCAAGGATTTGTCTTCACTTAAAGCAGATTTTATTTACTCAACCAAGCATAGCAAGGAGGTTAAGCCTTCATGGACTGAACACAGTACAGCAATGCCAGTTGTCCCGTTTGGTCCGAGTGTTGGAGAAAAATGCTTTGAATTGAGTGTAACCCCATTACAGACGCAGATCCAAATAGAAAGTTTCAGCAGAAATATGGAGGTTGGTACAGACCAACCATCAAAACAGCCCAAAAAGGCAAAGCAGGACACAAGGTCTCGGATTTTAGAAGACAATCCATGGAAGCCATCTACACTTGCAGCCTATCCTCGGCCAGTGGAGTCAAGGTCTAACTATGGAGCTGTTGAGAGGATTCTTAAAAGTTATGAAGATCAGAATAGATCTCAGGACAAACAGCAGTCACAGCCTAGTCCAGGGAAGGAGAAAGACCTCATGGACCTCTTGGAAATGCTGGATATCCGAGATGAGCCCAGATCCAGTCAGAGACTAACACACACACCGCACCAGGTCATAGCTCACAAAGAGACACATGTAAGAGTGCAGGTCAGTACTGCACACATTCCGACACAGAGACAGACATCATTTAAACCACAAAAACACACACGTATACCTGCGCTAAACACATTCAAAAACCTAATTCAAAATAATTCTGCTGGGGAAGTGTATGAGGTGCAAGTGTAGATACTGTAGTGTGTTAAGTTAAGATTTAAAGGGCAACAGCTTTGTTCCTTATTTAAATTCATTTTAGCAATAAGTTTATGCTAGACCTTGCTATATTGTGAATATGGTCAAGGTTAAAGAGCTTTGTTAGACATGAGACATGAGTGTATTCACAATATAGCATGGCCTTAAGTGCCTTGTTTGCTGTTAGTAAATGTACAAATGTAATATTACAAATAAATAATAACATATTAAAATGTTCATTAAAACATGATTTATTAGTTAGTTTGTATTATGGTTCTGCTGGAAGGTATTGTTTCTGTCGTAACAACTAGGGTATTTGTTGGCTGTGGTGCAGTCCAGTGAGATACTGCAGGTAGACAGGTGTTTCAAAACAAATTCCTGTTACTATGTAATGTATTGTAGTAATATACCATTTATTATAATATATTTATTTCCTGTATTTACTTGGACTGAAACTGTTCAGTAAGGACTATCTACACAGGATATGGCACCAATATAGTGCCAACACTGTGATCCAAAGATAATCGCAAACAGCTGTGCTATAGGGCTGGACAGTCATTTCCTTTATTAAAGCATAGAAAATATCATTAGAGTGAATCTCAGAGTGAGGTCATATTTCACCACACGACTAAGACTTAAGATTTGTGATAATCTACAAACAACATATACTTCAAATTCATTATTTTTTTATATTACCTTGTCATTTCTTTACTGCTCTGCATACTAGTACATGAACGTTTTGGGAATTACAGATTACGGTGCTGTTGACAAGAATATTTTAAATTTCATACAAGTATTTGTCTCAACAGCAAGGCAAAGAGTCATCTGTGACTTTCAAGAAGAGCTTTTCACGACCTGCATGTCCTGCAAAGAGACGTTTGCCCTCACGTTGGGCTAGCCGTTCATCCACCTCATCTGCATCTACTCCTTCACCCCCACCAACAATACCACCCACAGTTTTCACTCAGCAGCAAACACTCACCTACTCCACCTATCACACAGAGACAGTGATCTAAAATGTGCAAGCCATTAGGATAAAATGCAGACCGGTAGATCTACGTATGCCTTTTAAAGCACTGAATGCTGCCTTGTTCTCGCCGGTGATAACCTGTGTAAATACCAACGATTGCTCAACTGACGTTTAATTTTTTCCAGTTTACATTGAAGTTCTGAGGAGATGTTTTCTTACCAATGTGACTTACAAGTGCATAAATCATATCTACAGTATGTCCTAGTTTCTGTTTTCATGAACCAGTTTTTTTTTATATGTTTCCATTAGATATTTTATAACTGCCAATGTATACCCGCTTCTAATGTGGCCTCATATGTGTGAGGTCTAATGTCTTTGAGAATATAAAAGCACCGTAGTGCTGCCTATTTCACAGTACACCTTTTGTTATACATTTACCAAGTTTAGCCAAAATTATTACAATAATTTTACAAAAAGTAATGGGTTATTACAAAAAGTAATGGGTTCTTAACTCTGTTATCTGGTGTAAGACATATCAGGTAGACAGTGCTTCTCCTTAAATAATACAAGTTAATGTATTCAACATTTTTAAGAATAAACTAAATATAGTCATTCATTACAATATAGACGTGTATCCTTGCAAAATTTAATTTTGGATTAAATAGCAATAACCTGTCTTGTGATCGTATGCCTTGTTAAAGGTCCAGTGTATGAAATTTAGTGGCATCTAGTGGTGATGTTGCGAATTGAAAACAACGGCTCACTCCACCATTGCCAAAACCCTTCGAAGTACTACAGAACTAAGATGTCGTCACATTTTCACTTCTTTGCCTTAGGAGATCATGTATTTACGAAGCGCGTTCGGTAGCAGTTTGTCCATTTAGGGCTACTGTAAACAACATGGCGAATTCCACACAAGGGGACCTGCAGCTTATGTAGATAGAATCTGTATTGCATTTCTGTCACTAGATACTCTAAACAGTTACACACAGGACCTTTAATATTCTGTAAGTTATCATCAGCTATGGTATTTCTGGATAATTGCTTGAATGATATACAGTATAACCAGTAAGTAACCTACAGTGTAACTGGGGATCAATTATCATCCTGTCTGAAAGTATTATTGTGTTCGTCATGGACACTGAGACTCCTAATGCCTTGCTGTAATACACTACCCCTTCATTGAAATAGTAAGTGTGACATTTGTGGTGACATATTTTGGTGCCAGAAATCCAATCCAAACCATTGTTGAGAAACCCAAATGATGAAAAGGCATTTTCTCTTATTCCCACATAATATTATTAAATAAGACAACTAGAAAGAAATACGACAGAATTCTATTTCTATACACAGAATAGATGTATTTAGTGAGGTGTAAACTTATCCTAAACCTTTTCCTTTCCAACCACATAAACTCAACATGAACATAAAATATACTTTCAAATATGAAGTTTTATCTACATTTTCTTTTTATTTACTGTAGTGATTTCCATTGTACCTCATGAGTATCACAAAAGCCTACCATCACAATTCAGGTAGATGATACTGTAGACACCAACTCCCTCAGATTTCTTCTCACGTATTAGGTCAGAAAAAAACTGTTATTGCAGCTGTATACCCTGTCAGAAAATCTTACCTTGAAAAGCTGGGACGAAGATCCTCTTTCGCATGCACAGATCGCTTCCTCCTTGTCCACTTGTATTCCACTTCAGTCATATATTTCTTCCAACAGGAAGCAAGAGGCCCAGTCAGGCATCTGTGACAGTATTTTGGCTTGCGGTAATTTTAAGTTTGTTACTGTGTTTATTTAAACATAATAAAAGAATACTATGTGTGACGATATGATGTTATATTATAGGGTCTTATTTAAAAAAATAAAATAACAGGAACATATTTTTATAACAGTAACTTGAATGTAGACGAGATATCTTTTTCTATAAACATATTTTAATACTTAAAAGGTAATACATGCTTTGTTGTTCAAAGTGTATAATGACAACCTACACAGTTTATTATGTAGAAGACACAACATATCTTTTTCCACGCGTCATTATTCTTTTTCAGTATGGTCACAAATATGTAACCTGTGAAACACAGTATCACTATAATAAATCAAGAAATAACGAGAGTAGGCCTACTTGTGATGTTGCTGTGGTTACCGCTCCACCAGAACGAGGCATCTATTCGAGAGCTTCTGTTTGGCGCCAGATAAAAATACGCAGGCTGCCATAGTCCAACAGTCTAGTGTAACCTAAAGCCCTAAAGACTTTATAGTTATAAATACCGTCAAATACAAAAAAAGTGTTTTGAAACAAAGTTGGTCTACAAAGCTGCGATATAAAATGTATAGTCAAATATAAATAACTATACACACTATCATTTTACAATTAATGTATTATTAGTTTTCTTCTAAAATGTAGTATGTTGAAAAGTGATGTTAGGCACAAATAGATTTGTGGTGAAGTGAGGTAAATTAGGCCAAGTTAGTTAATCTTAAATTGTATTCAGGTTGTTAGGGTAGATTGGGGATTTTACAGTTTTTTCAATTGCTAACAAGCATTAACCAATAAATACCAAGTACTTTTTCTAAACTCTTAACACAGTAACGTCTTGGTTACGGATGTAACCTCAGGATTTGTCTTGAGAACCTATCATCTTCTGAGTACTTAGAAAAGGCCAATAAAAATTGGCGAATGAAATTTGCATGCCGGACTCCTCCCCGGATGTCCGGGTATAAGAGGGAAGCCGGCGTGCTCATTCATTCACCTTTGGTCTGAGGAGCCTTAAGCATCCTCCCCCGACCGCTGGGGTGGGCGGCCAGTGTTGTGGCATGAGGGACACAACGTCTCGTTGTCAGACGAAGACGCTAACGCGAAATTATGACCATCCAGTAGAGAGGAAGGGGGACACAGAGCTTTACCACAAAGTTGGGAAGCCCCTGCCACCGGCCGTCACGGGCGGAGGCCTAGTTCTCTAAATGGCGAGAAGCCGCCCGGCACCGTAAGGGCCACTGGGTAAGCATTATATCCCCGGGGGAAAAACGCTGCAGAGACCACTACCTACCGTAAGGAGGAATTAGTGGAGACACCACATGGTCTCACCAACAGGGAAGAACTCATGGGAAAATGTGCGGACGGCAGGAGTTAACCGCAAGGTGGGAGTCCACCTAGGGAGGTCATGGGTTGCCTTGGACCTGTGCAATGAGGTTCACTGGGGGGAAGCATACTTCCGCTTGTCCCGCGGCCAGCTGTGCGCAAGGGCATCCGTGCCAAGGGTTGCCTCGGACAGGGAGTACCAAAGCGGACAATGGGTGGAATCCGGGGAGGCAACAGGACCACCTGTGCCTGGCCGAACTGCTCCCAAATGAGCTGGCTGCGCGGGGATGGAGTCGCCACTCTCCGTGAGGTGTCGACTGACGAGAGAGCGCATCGGCTGTCTGGTTCAGGACGCCTGGGATGTGTGTGGCTCGCAGGGAACTGATCACCTGCTGACTCCAGAGGAGGAGGCGCCGGGCGAGTCATGTTAGCTGCCTTGAGCGAATGCCACCAATGATATACGCCACAGCAGTTGTGCTGTCCGACCGGACCAGCACGTGCTTGCCCTACACGAGAGGTAGTAGCCTCCTCAATGCAAGTAGCACAACCAACAACTCTAGGCAGTTGAAATGCCAAAGCAGGCGGGGCCCGTCCACTGCCCCGACACTGTGCGCCCGTTGCACACGGCACCTGAACCCTACAAGGAAGTATCCCTAAGGGGACCCCTGTCCGCAAGAAGGTCATGGGAGACCATCTCGGCTGGTGAGACGGGCTCGATCACTCCCTACGCCAGAAGGGTGGCGACCTCGGCCCGAAGTACGGGAACATCCTAGCCTCTGACTGAGGTATATCGGATGCCCTGAAACTTTGGTGGGCGTGAGGCGACTGGATCGCGTAGCCGAGACGGATCGTCTTCCCTAGCCAGCCTGACATTCTGGGAAGCCGGACAGGCTCCCAGAAATGAGACAGGGGGAGTAAAGGTACGATATTTTTCATCGTCCCCCCGGGGGGTGGTTCGATGGCTAGCAGTACGGATTCCTTGCCGGGGGAGGTCCTTTTTCCTGCCTGGCGACTGCGCAGCTCAACGCACTGTCTGACTGAGAGTGCAGAGGGCTGGTGTTTATACTCGACATTGCGCTTCACCATGACGCAACGTCGAGTTTGCCGTTCACCGTCGTGCAGAGGGTGGGAGCGGCTGTGATAACCCAGAGAGAGAGGAAACTCTCTTTTTTGAGAGTAAGTGGGCGCTAGCCCCCCAGAGGGGGCCAGCAGATGGAGAGATCCCAGCGATGTGGCTGGGGTCGGGCCCAATGGTAGCCTCGATCCCCCTGAGGTCTTCCCATGAGGGCCGCTTCGCCGCGGCTGCTGATGGGGCAATGGTCTCCTCTTTGCTGTCTCCTCCAGGGGGGGCGCCAGAGCTGGAGGGCGTCAAAGAGGACCAGGGCTGCTGGGAAGCAGACAGTGCACGGGACTCGACGGCCGAGGCGGCCGAGTCGCGGCACAGAGGACTGCTTCTTTACTGTCGAAAACCCTCCGGGGGAGGCCGCGTGCGGGTCTCGCGCCCCCGACGGGTGGGGGGTGAGTGGGGCCGCTGCGGCTCGACAGTAACACCAACCAGCCCCCCCCCCTTGCGAGACGGGTGTGTCGAGAAAGCAGACCTTCTCGGCGTTACTCATCTGCGCAAGGATCGGCCAGAGGAGTTTCTCATGGACCACAAGTGTGGACATCGTCCGACCCAGGGCCCGCGTGGTCACCTTGGTCGCCCGTAGAGCGAGGTCGGTGGCGGCGCGGAGTTCCTGCATAAGCGCTGGGTCGGTCTTACCCTCGTGGAGCTCTCTCAACGCCCTGGCCTGGCAGGAGCCATAGCGTAGAGAGAGGAGGCAGCTTGGTGCGCCGCAATGTAAGCTCTCGACACCAGAGATGCCGAGACCCCACATGCTTTGGACGGGAGTCTAGGTCGAGCCCCATCCCCAGGTGGCCGCCGCCTACGGGCACGAGTGCACCGCGGCGGCATACTCCACCTGGGGGTCATCGACATATCCTCTAGCTGTCCCAACCTCGAGGGAAGAGAGGGTGACAGAACTTTGTTTGACGTGAAACGTGCCGGAAAGGGGGCGTTTCCAGGTCTTACTAAGTTCCTCATGCACTTCCGGTAAACACGGCACTGAGGGTGGGCGCGGCTTGGAGCCGCGCTCAAACCCGAGGCGCCATGTAGCCAGCCGCGAGTGCCGGGAGAGGCTGTGCGGGCACTGCAACCCAACACTCACGGCGGCCCAGGAAAGCATGGTTGACATTTCCATGTCCGCTTCTTCCTGGGCTCGACCCCCCGAGGGAGGGAGCCCGAGGAATCATCGGAGTCGGATGGCAGTACGTCACCCCCGATGCTGCAAGAGACATCTCATCATCACGCATCGTGTCAGAATACGTGATTGTGGAATAAGACGGTGGACCGTCTCCTGGGGAATGGTCAGACGAGCGAGACGAGGTGCGAACGGTCCGTGAGCCAGTGGCTGGCGGATTATCGCTCACAGTAATCCTCATATCACCCTTGCTGCTTGCCTTAGCAGACAGCAGGGCCGTAGTCCTGCCGCCACGGAACGGGGAGCAAACGAGGTGGTGGCTGAGTCACGTGGGAACACAGCCACCCGTGACGCAACGTCTGAATCGTCACCGCCCGCAATGCGGGCAGGATGTATCCACAACGTCTGCCCCAGCGTACTGGAAGCAGGCATCGTGTCCGTACCCCTCCTTGATGAGTGTGTTGCACCCATGAGAACAGCGGGACAAGCCACGCTGGAGAAATTTGCTCTTTTAGAATAGGAAATTTGCTCGAACACCTCCGGAACTGCCGAGACGCCCAGGGGAGAGTCACTGCAGGAAGGGACCGTCCGCTGTACCACGTCGAAGATTCCAGCAGCAAAATGATCACCAAAGATCGTAGAGAAGCTCATAAGATGCGTAGGCTCTGAAGAACAAAAGGTGAATGAATGAGCACGCGGGCTTCCCTCTTATACCCGGACATCCGGGGAGGAGTCCGGCATGCAAATTTCATTTGCCAATTTTCATTGGCCTTTTCTAAATACTCAGAAGATGATAGGTTCTCAAGACAAACCCCATTCTGTCGGTTCGACACAATGTCGAGAGACTGACAGAAAGGGAACACACTTACATCACACAGTTAGCCAAACAGTTAATTTTCTGCCCAAAACCACATTTTGTTAAATTAATACAAACGCTATATTTAAAAAGGCTGAATGCCTTTTTCTACATATACTCTACACTCTAAAAAATGCTGGGTTGTTATTGACCAATGCTGGGTAAATATTGGACAGAACACACTACTAAGATTACCCAATGCTGGGTTATTTTTAATCCAATTGCTGGGTTGTTTTTACCCAACCATGAGTGGAAACAACCCAGCAGCTCGGTTGAAATAACCCAGCATTAATGCCAGGAATATCTTTATTAAAAGAAAGGTAAACTGCAATGATGCTTGTCAGCTGTTTTTCAACATATGAAAAGTATCTGCATTTCTTGCTTTGGTCTTCGTCAGAACCGACTTGCACCACCTGCTGGTGAAGTGTTCAGGCAGCAGGTAGAGATCATGCATTGGCGGAATCGGCGCTCTATTGCTTCTCCTGGGATTCCCGGATGTGAAACTTTGAATTTCCATTCGAATTTGAACCACTGAATTTGTGAAAGCGAATTTTTAAACCGTAATTATATGGACTGAAAATTGTCTGTGGAATATTAAAGCTTGTATTTTATAACAAGTTGAATTTTTTAAATGAAATTTAAAAGGTGAATTTTGATTATTTAATTTTTAAACGGTGATGCTGTGTGTGAAATGTAATAATAACCCACATATTATTTTACGTGTTAAGACAATAATGACAAATTACATGTTTTTCTTGTTTTTTACAGAAAAAAATACTGTAATATTTATACAGTATTTTTTTACTGCTTTCTTAAATAACATACAAATTTATGTAAAATTATGATAATTTTCTGTAATTAAATTTGTTGCTCATTATATAAAGGTTTATTTCTATACAAATAATTTAACGTTTTTCTTCCGTATTTTTAAGTCAGATCTTAGTTTTTTTATTAGTGTATATGCATATTTTTACATTAAAAATTTTAGCAAACTGTTTAGTTAGGCTACAGTACATTTAAACAATACACAGTCAAAATTACAAAGCGGCACTACTCTTGAGGTGGGAACTTTCATGTTTCCTGAAAGTGATATGACAGCCCCGTTGAAAAAAACAGCATATGCTGGTTAGGTATGTTTTGAAGCATGGTAGCTGGTTTAAGCTGAGTACCAGCCGGTTGCATAAAGCACCTTAAGTGTAATTTTGCCTTAAGTGTGTCCTTAAGTATACGTTAAGTTTTACTAAAGTTATTCTCCTATTGTCTTCGGTAAAGGGAAATCACCTTTTAAGTGTCATACTTAAGGGAAAAACTTAAGGTGCTTTATACAACTAGGCCCCGTACATGACCAGCTCAAACCAGCTACCATGCTTCAAAACATACCTAACTACAGTAGCATATGCTGTTTTTTTCAACAGGGAGAGAAAGCACATGGCAGTAAACATGACAAAAGTTGCAATAGTCTAGCCAACAAAAACATGATTAATGATAATCATTAATAAATTCACCTTTTCCCATATCATGAATGGCTATGGCCTAACCACTACAGTCCATACCTTAAACCTGGTTAGCTCAGAGAGAAAAACCTTAAGGACAGGAGAATGGACTGATTTAAAACGTCTCGGTTACATTTGTAACCTCGGTTCCCTGATGGAGGGAACGAGACGTTGTGTCGAACCGACAGATGGGGTTCGTCCTTGAGAACCAATCACTTCCGACTTCTTAGAAAAGGCCAATGAAAATTGGCGAATGAAATTTGCATGCCGGACTCCGCCCCCGGATATCCGGGTATAAAAGGGAGACGGCGTGCCTCATTCATTCATCTTAGTTCTGAGGAGCCTGAGACCTCTCACGACTGCTGCAGTGGACAGCACGTGTTGTGGCAAGAGGACACAACGTCACGTTCCCTCCATCAGGTAACCGAGGTTACAAATGTAACCGAGACGTTCCCTTTCTGTCGGTCTCTCGACGTTGTGTCGAACCGACAGATGGGGTTCCAATGGAAAACGCCATAACACTGTGCCCTGTCACAATCTCAACGAAGCGACGGTGACTGGCCTGGGCGTGTCAGCCGTGACGCTACCGCGAAATTGTAACCTACCACAGGGAGGAGAGACTAGTGGAGATACCAACATGGTCTCACCGATGGGGGAGAACTCATGGGAAGAAAGTGTGGACTGAAGGAGTTAACCGCGAGGTGGAGGTCCACCTAAGGAGGTCATGAGTTACCAAGGTGGGAACCAGCATGAGGATACATCAGACGGAACCGCCCTGCTGGGGGGTTGCAACGTCTGGTAGCACTAGGTCCGGTTAGAGCTATGTTGCGAATAACTCAGGTGATACCCGGCCCAAGGGGCAGGGCTGCTCTGCCCAGCCCGCCCACAGGAGGTGCTTGCTAGTGATGGATGGAGTGCCTGTTCTTCACCCAGTGGGGGAAGAAGGGAGGCTAGTAGTACGCTGACCCCCTAGGGTCAGATACTGTCATAGGCGTACACCCTACCGGTCGCCGGTCTTGCCTGATGCCCGCAAGACTCGCCGACCGGTTTTACGCAAAGGCTGTAGGACCTCGCGAAGGTGATGGGTCTAGCCCAACCCGCAGCTCTGCAGATGTCTGCCAGAGAGGCGCCAGCCAGTGCCCACGAGGAGGCTGTACTCCGTGTGGAGAGAGCTCTCACCCAGTGGGCGTAGGCGAACTAGGACAGGTACGCCATAGTGACGGCGTCCATGATCCAATGCGCCAAACTCTACTTGAGACAGCCATCCCTGCTGATCTCCAAAACAGACAAAGAGCTGCTCAGAGCTACTGCGGCTCTGCGTGCGGTCCAAGCAGAGGCGCAATGCACGTACTGGACACAACACAGATGGGGTTGGGTCTTCCTCCCCGGTGGGGAGCGCCTGTAAGTTCACCACCTGGTGTCTCGGGGGAGTGGTGGGAACTTTGGGCACGTAGCCGGTCCGGGGTCTCAGGATAGCGTGAGAATAACCGGGCCAGAGTTCTAGGCAATCTGTGGACACGGAGAATGCTTGTAGGTCCGCTACCCTCTTGAGCGTCCTCCCGAGAGCCATCTTCATCGTGAAGTGAGAAAGAGCGGCATCTCCGAGGGGCTCCAGGACC
>NC_079897.1:8972789-9002631 GCF_024868665.1 Triplophysa rosa | reverse complement strand
CGGGCCCCGCACATGACCAGCTCAAACCAGCTACCATGCTTCAAAACATACCTAACTACAGTAGCATAAGGCTGTTTTTTTCAACAGGGAGAGAAAGCACATGGCAGTAAACATGACAAAAGTTGCAATAGTCTAGCCAACAAAAACATGATTAATGATAATCATTAATAAATTCATTTTTTCTCATATCATGAATGGCTATGGCCTAACCACTACAGTCCATACATTAAACCTGGTTAGCTCAGAGAGAAAAACCTTAAAGACAGGAGAATGGACTGATTTAAAACTGCAGTTAAAGAAACATATGAAAACAAACGTAATCAGTATAGAACTTTGGAGAATGTGGCCAGAGGCTTAACAGATTTGTTCAAAATCAAGAGGATCATTCTAGGACAATAAATCGAGCTGTAAGTTACCATAATGTTAATACATTTAGTAATGATCTTTTCATATAGGCCTGCAGTATGTCATAAGCATCTTGTTTGCTCTTTTGTAAAAGTAGTGGCTGCATTTTTGTTGATTGTCGTCAGCCTTAATTTTGTTTCATGTAATGGCACTAAAACATTTTATATTTGTGTGCCTGTTTTTTAAAAACCACTTCCAATCACCAAACGTGTGTATTCATTAAACTTGTACCATACATTAGTTAATTTTATTCATATACTGCAATGAAAACATCTGACCAATTAAATATATAGCAACATTGAAATAAAACTAAACACGTTTATTTTCTTTTAAAAACAACCTATCTTAACTATAGCTGTTATTACTACACGTGCTATTGGTAAACAGATGTCATTGGTTGACTCCCCGTGCTGCTTTGAGCACGATTGGTTAATCTGACTGTCATTCAGGAAACTATCCAATTAGAGCTGTTCGCGCCCTTCACTGGTTCATTTTGAACATACGCGATGAGGTGATGTCTGTCATTTAGTTTCAGTAGTATTGATCGTCCAGTTATATGTAAACAGCGCTGGAGACACGAAGTCGTGTGGAAGTTGCAGGCTGCTGGAGAATAATCACGCATTAACAGCTTTACCAGCTACCAGCAGAAGGTAAAAACTTGTTTTTGTATTTTCGTCTAGTGTGATGCTAATCGCGATTAGCGATATTAGCACTAACTTCAATGCTATAACATTCTACATAATATTGAGCTTAAGTAAACTTCCTCTTCTCACACGTGTTTTTCTTTAAGTACACAGAAATATATGATAAGATTTGCCTGGGCAGTACACACACCTGGTAAGTATGTGTAACCTTAGATTTCTTTCTGACTTTCTTTTGCATTCCATTTTAAACACTAATTTCAACAATAACTGTTAATGATAAAACATTTGCTCTCATTTTTTAGATGAAGGAAAGAAAAGCTACACAGGCACCCAAACTCCATCAGTAGTAAGTGTTTAAACATTCGACCTGAGTATTTGTATTATGTTGTTATTAACAAATGTGTAATATTATGTATGCTTAATACTGTTATAATGTAACTCTGTAACCGTTTGGGTTACGTATTTCTTGGGTTAAAACATAACAAGATAAGGGTCTTTTTATTTTCTTACTCTTACAATAACAATCACGTAAATATTTACATCATTTGTGAAAGAAAAATTGTCCATTCCTTTAAACTGGTGACTTGTTTTGCTGATTTAATGGTGGAAGTTATAAGACTTACATTTAAGTTAGCATTGCAACTTGTTTTCTAACAGTATAGTCTGTATTCACATTGCCATAATGTATAATGATGGCAGATTTAGTCCTTTATCCAACGTTACTACATTGCATATTTGCCACAGACTCATTTACTTTTTTGTGTTATGTTTTTACTTATGGTATGATTTACTTATTCTGACAGTTTGATGTTTGTCCAAATATACTATCAAAACTTCCTCCAATATCTATTTGTGACCCTGTGTAAATGTTTTCAACACCACTTGAAACTGTTGTATTTCTCCAGGATTAAAAGTTTGTTTTATAAGAATTTGATGAATGTATTATATGGGGATGTACTTATTATTTATTTATTATATTCAACCATTTGTTTAAAGCGTATACTGTAATTCTGTACTGTAAAGAAGTTAATCATTGTGTATTTCGAGTGTACATTTACAAATTATGGTGATTGTGTTCATATGATTAATATGTTTACCTAAATAAAATGTTATTATACAATGCTAAACATGTGTTTTTCATTTTATTGACAGTATCTGACTAGTAATTCATGGCCAATATCTGTAAAGTTACAGAGCATTTACTGTATTAAAAGTATTTGACTGAAAAAATTCAGGAAAGAAACTGTAAAATAACAGTGTTTTTCTGCAGAACATTAGTACTTTCACATAGTTTAAAGAGGTTTATCATTATAATTCAGAAAAAAAGCATAAAATAACAGTATTTTTCTGTAAAACCGTATGTGCAGTCACTTTATTGAAGGTGTTTCATCGTAATAATTAAGGAAAAGTCTGTGAAATAACTGTTTCCCTGTAAAACATTTAAAGAAAAATTACGTAAATGTAATGTTTTTCTCCATTATTTGATTTACGGAGTTTCGTCTTAATTTTATGGTTTTTGTTTGGCAGCCGCTGCTGCCAGTGATTTGACCGTTTTTTTACGATATTTTTTTTTTAGTGCACAATATTTCCAACGTCTGGCTTACGTTTATTAGCAGTAGACTGCTGTTTACTGGGACATGTACGGTTTAATCATTGATCGCTGACGTTAGCTCGGTGGTGTGCGTTTGCAGTGGACCACGCAGCACTGCAGATTCCGCATTTCAGCTCTTATGCCCCTGCCAGCGAGTGGAGTGACCGCACTGATCACCTACTAGAAGGGATTGTTATTATTACATGCATGGATCGCGGAGTGTTGGTGTTTATAATATTGTAAAGTGATCGGAGCGTGTATGCTGTTGTGACAGGACCGCAGAGAGCAGCCAGCAGCACATAAGGTAAATTGCC
The DNA here is from genome assembly GCF_024868665.1 of Triplophysa rosa. Lineage (NCBI taxonomy): Eukaryota > Metazoa > Chordata > Actinopteri > Cypriniformes > Nemacheilidae > Triplophysa > Triplophysa rosa. The sequence goes on along the minus strand of NC_079897.1, from coordinate 8,999,677 downwards.
CGGTATACGTTGTTTATGTTACTAATCTTTATTTATGAACAGACTATTGGGGTTGGACAAGGATACATGGGCGTGCGCATGTTGAACAGATATGGATAATATTCTGTTGGTTTCTGCGGTCCGTTTTGCAGTGGGCTATTCGAATGATGAATACGCCTCCATCTGCTCAGAGACGTTTATAAAGTTATGGGCACTTTGGCTTGAATGACAAACGTCAATGACTTTAAGCTGTATCTAGTAAAGCCATGAGATAAATTAATTGGTGTGTCATTGACACGGTGTGATTGAATTCAATGTTTGAATGTTTTCTATTTCTATTTAGCAGGTTTATACATCGTTTATGTTAGTTCCCAGGATGTTTAGCATTTTATTGATACCTGCTCTGCACATCATTGCATTGCACTTCAAATAGGCTATGGGCACATTTAGGACTAATCAGGGGCGTTGCTAGACTCAAAACTCTACTGGGGCACAGGCCCCCATAACTTTTTCTATCACTTTTTTCTTAAAAACCTGCTTTGTGCAAGAAGTATGCAACATAATGAAGCACTTTACAAACTTCCCTTGCAGTCTTTAATGCTAAATTATAAATTAAATGCAGAAGAATTCTCATTAAAGCTACAAAATCACATTGATTTCTTCTTTTATTTTGTTCTTTGATTAACATTAGTGACAGGAGTCACAGCAGCACGTTTAAGAACGTGGCCCCTTTAAGAGCTGTCTCTGTACGCAGATCTGACCGTCACCGCACTCCCATTTTCACAACTCTTTGCATTCATTTAAGATTTTATTTTACACTTTGAAGTCTTGCTTAAGAAAACGCTAGACAAAACGGGCTTTTTGACATAATCTTGTATGGTTTTATCCATTCAAGCACGAAAGAGAACTTAACACGGATGCGCTGTCTGACAGAGATTCACCGACGCAGCCTTCAGCCCATGACTGTTTACACCATTGGACCTCGCGTTGCGTTTAGGGAAGCTAAATATATACATTTGTATTTAGGATTGGACTCATTTCTTTTGGCAAGACTAATTTCGTAGCTTGTTATAGCCAGTGCTACACCGGCCGGTACGCGCCGGCACTTTTCTATTTTAATCTTTAGCTTACCTTCACTTTTTCTTGTACCTTGTTCTCACCTTGCTGGTATTGTGAAATATTTGGCGGAGTGTACATAAATATTGATGAGCTTCTTGTTTCGCGTTAAAGCGCCACGGACAATTTTAGTGCACACTTGAACAGAAACTGATTTTAAAATTATGCTTATGCTTGGGCGTCTTAAGAAGTTATGCGATATGCATGAATTGTTAGTGTTTACTTATGCACAGTAGTTTGTAGACTAGGTTGTGTGTTACAGTAGCGTACGTGTAACCTAAATTAATTAAATGAGCCAACAAGTTTGTTTGTTGTGTATTACTTTTCACTTCGAGAGGCTGTTGATAGCTGGTATAAATATATGTTTAGTTGCATAATAAAGGTTCAGATGTGATGGTTCTGTGGCAGACCTTATCACTTGCTCAGTTGCCAGTCTACATAACAAGCAGACTTAAGTATTAATGTTACTTTTTTTTTAACTAGAATATAAACATTCCTATTTTCCCTTAAAACATAGGCTACAGTGCTCCATGGTTGGAAACCTGGTGAGATGGTAAAATGAGCAACCATAAACTATGTTGAATATTTTGGAAATGTTCCGTATGCCAGCGATAGAGTGATGTGTGAATAAACCTCCATCGCCTCGACCAACAGAGACGCTCTACCGACTGACGCTAGAAATGGGAAGCCGTTCAGGAAATAATTAATATATAATGTGTGAGTATGTATTGGTTTAGGTTGAATGTATGTTTTAATGTCAACAGCATTGGTTTATATGCATTGGTATAGCCACACATATATCATATACTGTATGTCAGATACGTTGGTTAATTTGGTTTGCTTAAGTATACATTGGTCTCCTCAAGTATACATGGGTTTGTTCAAATTAATAGTTCTGCCATGAAACTCTAGACGGCACAGTCTTAAAGTCTAAACCTATCCGACATAATAACTACACGGTGAAGTGATTGGTTCCCTCCGTATCAGCAGCCAATGAGCTTGCTGCTCTATGTTTTAATCTCGGCTAGTAGTAGTGGGCGATACTGTAAAATTTAGTATCGATCAGATACCAAGTAAATGCAGGGCCAGTATTGCCGATTTCGATACCGATACCAATACTTTTTACTTTTTACTTTTAAAAAGCATTCATTTGAACTTACATTTACTTTCCTGTAAATGAAATGTCATGATTTATCAGATGAATGCATAATTAATATGCTAAATCTGAATACGTTTTCATGACCACTAAAATATTTTGTGATTTGTGCTCTTAATGTGCCTGTAGGCTAATTAATCATGTAGATGTTAAAACACTGGACATAATCTAAACCAAATAAATCTATTTATTTAGGTATTTATTCCTGTAATCGAATTTGCAAACATGAACTTTGCACCAAATTATTACTGGAAAATAGTAACAATAACAGATTAACAGAACAGAAAAATGATATACAACAAAACAATTTCTCGTTATCCCAGTACTCTCTAGCTTTAAAAAAACCAAAGTGCACAAAATTATTACTCAAGAACAAAGATTTTAAAACTGCTTTTCCGTTTTTGTTCAGTGTTATGTTTAGACAAAATAATAGAACAAATTAACATGTTTCCCTTTCATTACACCTTTTTTAAGTGAATTTATAAACGAAGTGCACACTATTATTTAAGCACTTTATTTACTTTGTGTCTCAAACAATAAAGTACTTTCAATCTTTGGCTTTTTACCCCCCAAAGGCCCACTGCCATACATCGCATTTCGCAGTGTTTTTATTCACCGAGGTGAAAAAACTCCACACGATGCTCCTCTTCTTTTCGCTGGCTGCAGCAGCGTCTGCGTGCTTGCGCTTGGCGCTGCTGAGTCACGTGATAGCGGACTACAAAACACAGCAGGGCAGGGAGGAGCAACGTGTGCAAATTAAAACTAGGTGTATGGGAAATAGTTTTTCTTCATTATACAATTATTAGCTACATTAGTAAATAAATAAAATCAGTAGTAAAAAATTAAAAACACATTAGTATCGATATTTTTATGTTAGGATCGATCCTTTTCGATACAACCTCAGTATCGAAAGTATCGATACTTCAGGATCGATCCGCCCACCACTATCGGCTAGTGATTGTTGCAGCAGTGCAGCGCGTATCAGAACCCTCCTCCTTCCCCAGCTCCACAGTTATAGATCTGCTACAAGGACCTCTTAAACTGAGGTTTATTCATGTTATATGTGCTGTAGCAGCAGCATTCCTTATGCACACAGCAGCATGTTGTGGATATATTGGCAGTAGCAAGTCTCCTTACTTGCTCCGCCGCAGCAGCGTGGCAGATCTATTCCGCCAAGACCAAATACATTATGTCATGCACACTACCATGCTAAACACTCCGAGAGTTGTCATGACAGAACTGTATATTGGTTTGTTCAATCATATGTTGGTTTAGATACATTGGTTAGCTTTGCACTACCTTACATCTGCACTGTTGTATATTTCACTGGTTTACACTCTATCTGTCTATACCTATCTTCTTTTTCTTTTCTTTTTTTTAAATATCCCTGCTTGTAATAGTTGTATTTTACATAATAATCAGTATTTTTATACATATATTTTTTATTCTGTGTAGTGTTATTTGTATGCACCATGGGTCTGAGAGAAACGCAATTTCAATCCTCTATATGTACTGTACATGTGGCAGAACTGACAATAAAGCAGACTTTGACTTTGACTAGTTCAACTATATATTGGTTTAGATACATTGGTTTGTTCAAGTATGTATTGGTCTGTTCAGCTTTTTATTGGTTTGGTTAACTGCATATTGGTTTGGTTCATTAGTTTATTCAACTGTATATTGGTTTAGATACATTGGTTTGTTCAACTATATATTGGTTTGGTTCACTGCACATTGGTTCAGAATCATTGGTTTGTTCAGTTATATATTGGTCCGGATACATTGGTTTGTTCAAGTATATAGGTTCAGAATCATTGGTTCATTCAATTATATATTGGTTTGGATATATTGGTTTGTTCAACCATATATTGATTTAGATACATTGGTTTGTTCAACTATATATTGGTTTATGTGACGAAAGGGGGAAGGAAGAACCCAGATGCAGGGAACGGTGTGCAAAAAACTAAAACTTTATTTAATACAAACAAAAATCCCTCGATGGGGAGTAAACCAGGAACATAACTAAAGTACAAAACTTGAAACAAAAGACTTCCCACGAGGGGGCAAAAAACAGGAGAACAGGGTCAAACTAAACTCACACAACGTATACAGGACTTGGTAAACACGGCATCAAATGGTACAATCCAACATGACGAGGTATAATTCACTAGGCAAGGTAATCAGGACCACGACTGGTAAAACACAAGGTAAACCGGGAAGCAAACACAAACAAACACAAACGCACGCACACGCGCGCACACGCGCACACACGCACGCACGCACGCACGCACGCACACACACACACACACGCACGCACGCACGCACGCACACACACACACAGGACAGCAAACACAAGGGCATTAAATAGGGTAACTAACAAGGGAAGATAACAATGGGCAGGTGTGGGTAATGAAACACTGAAGGGAAGCTAAACAAGAGAACGAGAGGGGTGGGGCCAAAGACGAGACCGGAGAGAACGCATATTATGTCGTGACCGACAATAATACATTTCTCTCCACACAAACACGAGGCTCTGCCATGATTCTGCCACAAGATCAAGAAATGACTATTTATGTACTGCTCAAATATCAATGAAATATTCATAATTCAGTTATTAATGTTTTACATGCTTATCATGTGCCATTGAACATTACTGTAGCGCTTATATTAGCATTTTTCATTTTAAGATTGTTTGAATTTTGAATTGTAAAACACTACCCAAAACGAAAAATTGTTACAAAGACAGTTTTCAGAGAGTTACTCTTATAGTGTAGGCTATTTACACTGTTTGCAAATATCCCGTCCTTAGTTTCAATTTTAAGTTTAGGATGTATTTATTTATAATTTATAAAGGCCTATTTATTTGTTTTACAGGAGTCAGACAAAGCAGAAGCCTTTGCATAATTGTATTTATACATTTAAAATTTCGATCAGTCATTCATCCCTTGAGTACGAACTGATCTATTGTAATGTTTATACAGTATAGGCTTACAGTAAATATAGGCTACATTGTGTTTGCTTACTGGATTAAAAGGGGGCAGTTTTAGAATGAGTCTATCTCTTCTCATCGAATTTTATCCGAGACTGCTTGTCTCCTTGCCCTTCCCCTTCCTTGTTCTCGTCCTCCTTCTCCACCTCCTTGTCCTCTCCCTCCTCCACCGTGTCCTCTTCTCTCCCTCCTCCTTCACGACACCACGTCCTCTTCCTTTCCCTCCTCCTTCACCACGTCCTCTTTCACCAAGTCCTCTTCCTCCACGTCCTTCATTTCTCTGTGGATCCATTGTTCCAAAACTCAATTAACTGATTAGGGCCACCAATACATCTATTGAAGGATCTGATTGATGTGATTTAAATTTTGAAGTGTTTTCACCTGGGGAATTATGTGCTAACTGAGCTCAAGCTGTGCTGACATGAGTGAACAGTATTGAATGCTAGTGCTTTCAAAATGACTACATGGTGTACGCAATTAAGGGATTTGTGTGTAGAGTTCTGCAGTGACAGCTCAACAAATCTGACTCATGTGTCTGAACGGGGAGTTGTGTTTAGAGTTTAGGGAATTGTGTGTGCTTTTTGATAAATGGCGTTATGATTTTGACATTTTAGTTCAAGAGCCTGGTTATTGTGTTTAACACTAGAACTCCCGGAAATCTATCACTACGAGAATGGCCGAAGCGGTCATTTTGACCGCTCATAATAGACTGTACTGAACGTCATTTTTTGCATGCAATATTTACATTCAAAGCTTCTATTGAGATTTTAGAATGAAGCTTTGGATGTCTGTTGTCATATATTATAATAAGATTACTAAACAAGTCAAAATCCTCAACCACATCCCAAAGTGCTAAGCGAACTCCGATGGGCGTACATAATACGATCGTTTAAAATAAAATAATTAATTTATGGGTTTCATTTTTGTTTATAATTTTGCAAAAACTACGAGACCGCACCCGAAGGTGTGTGCCTCGCTGTGTGTCTGGTGTTCTGTTTTAGGCAGGCGGAAGAGCAAAGTTCTTTCAAAAACATTTTCACTGCGGTGAAAGTCTAAACCGCAACAAATATGGATTGATGCAGAATATTTTGTTATATAAAAACATGTTGTGAATTTTAGAAATGATAACATCTATCCTTTTTCAATATATTTTGACTTTTGGATTTTACAATTCTCAGGAGCTATAATTGGATCACACGAATCGCACCTGTTGTGTTCTTCATTAATCTGCATGTTAACAGAAGACACATAAACACAGAGCTGTTTTCATGTTTAGACTCTTTTACTTGGCACCTGCACTATTCAGTTTTAGGAACATACACACCGCCCCTGGCCCATACCAATTGCATGAACAACACAGGGGAATAATGGACCAAACCATTTGCTGTATATACTACATCTCCCCCCTTAAGTTCAAACAGTAACAATAACAAAACTGAGAATAAACACAGTGCAGGTACTGTAGCCCTTACAAACGTGAATGAAACATCTTACAAGGAGTCAATAAGCATTCACTGTGAACTGTAGCATAAACATCCGTCATGAACAAGTGACATGAATACTACTCTAGCATGTAGTATTTATGCAAGCAAATAATCACTGAACCGTACTGGTCGCCTGATTGTGCGTCCAGTTCTTGTGAGCCCAGAACTCCTTTCCAAGTTTTGAGGATCAACATGTTCTGCTACAACGTTGTCATTCAGGTCATCATCAGTATCGATGGAACAGTCAGCTTGTGGCTCATTGTTTGCTGATTTGTCAGACCTGAGGTGCCGTCTGTTCCTGCGGTAGGTTGTACCTGATGGTGTGACCACATCGTATGACCGCGGTTCGTCTCTGACACTGACCACCGTTGCAGGTTTCCATGAGTGTTTTATTTTCATGTAGACTCTCTGTCCTCTCTGTAAGGTTGGTAGTGGAGCAGCTGTCCTGTCATACCACCTCTTCTGCTGCAACTGACGATGTTGTAGTTCCGCCTGGACACACCTGGGTGTGGAAGGTCGCAGTACAGCTTTGCTTGCTGGTAAGTTGGAGCGCAGAACGCGACCCATAAGGATCTGAGCAGGAGAGTATTTGAGACCAGTAATAGGCGTGTTGCGGAGAGCCAATAAGGCAAGGTAGGGGTCGGTACCTGACTGAGCAGCAGCTTTCAGCATGGCTTTAACAGTCTTTATGGCTCTCTCAGCCATACCATTTGATTGAGGATAATTGGGGCTGGAGTGTTTGATGGCGAAACCCCAACTATGGGCAAATCTGGCCATTTCAGCACTGGCAAAGGGTACGTGATCTGCAATCAGAATCTCTGGCACTCCGTGCCTTGCAAAAACAGTCTTGAAATGTACTATCAAAGACCCTGATGTTTTATCTGGTAGCTGCAGGACTTCTGGGAATTTGGAGAAATAGTCCACTATCAGGAGAAACGCTTGTCCTTGAAAGTCAAAGATGTCAGCGGCAATTTTCTGCCAGGGCCCTTCTGGAACTGAATGCGAGATAAGTGGTTCTTTCTGGTTATCAGGAAAGTTCTCCTGGCAGGAACTACAGCCCTCCACCAGTCTGCGTACGGAATCGCTGAGGCCTGGCCAGTAAATGCATGATCGGGCATGAGCTAGAGATCGTTGAATACCCTGATGTGCAGCATGGAGTCGATTCAACACATCTGGTCGCAGTGCACGAGGGATAATAATGCGATCGTCTTTCATGAGTAGCCCCTCATTTATGCTGACTGTGTGTCTAACTGGCCAGTAGGCTTGAGCAGCTAGTGGGACGTTTTTCTTTCTCTCAGGCCATCCATCTTCGTGCAGCTTCTGTATCAGACAAAGTTCTGGATCTGTCTGTGTGGCTTGTTGAATCATGTGCATAATGTTGCTACCAAGTGGCTCTGCATTCAGTGCATAGATTACTTTCTCCTCACTCAGGTCAAGGCTCTCCGCTTCATCAGTCTGGATATATGCTCTTGACAGTGTATCTGCAATCAGCATCTGGATTCCTGGAGTGTAAACAACATGAATGTCATACCTTTGTATCTGTAGCAGCATTCTCTGGAGACGTGCTGGTGCTGCCCCAATGGGCTTGGTGAGGATTGCCTCCAGAGGTTTGTGATCCGACTGGACTCTGACAGGAACACCGTAGACGTACTGATGAAATTTTTTTAGAGCAAATACTATGGCTAGGAGTTCCTTTTCTATCTGGGCATAGTTCTTTTCAGCCACAGATAGTGCTCTTGAAGCATATGCTATGGGCTGTTGTCTTTGCATCAATGCAGCTCCCAAACCATCTTTTGAGGCATCCGCCTGTACCTCAACAGGCTCTGTCGGATCAAAGTATCTCAGCACTGGTGCCGTTGTTATGGCAATTTTTAGATGCTCTAGTGCTGTCTGCTGCTCATGATGCCACTGCCAGGTTATGTCTTTTCTTAGAAGTAGTCTGAGTGGTGCAGTAAGAGTGGCTTCATTGGGTATGTAATTAGCCAGGTAGCGTATCATTCCTAGCAGGCGTTGGAGTGCTTTTCTGTCAGTAGGGGGAGGAAACTGCTTGATTGCTAACACTTTGGTGTCATCTGGTTTCACTCCTTCAGCTGTGATTCTGTGGCCTAAATAAGTCACTTCGTTAACCATGTACTGGAGCTTGTCTTTGTTGAACTTGACGTTAAGAGCTACGGCTCTCTTCATCACTTTTTCAAGGATGTTGTCATGTTCTGCTTTGGAAGACGCTGCTATAATCATGTCATCAGCCACCATGAAGACACCTTCAATGTCCCCAAAGCTCTCTGCATTCAGTCGCTGAAACACTTCACTCGCCGATTTGATGCCAAACGGCATGCGGTGAAAACGATACCTGCCCCACGGCGTGTTGAAAGCACATAGTCCTGCTGATTCCTCATCCAGTTTAATTTGCCAATATCCGTCCTTTTCATCTAGAATGGTGAACAGCTTTTTACCCGCCAGTTTACTGCGTATGTCTTCGAGGGTTGGTATCGCATAGTGCTGGCGCAGAATGGCATTGTTTAGGTCTCTAGGGTCCAGACAAACTCTAAGGGTGCCGTTTTTCTTTTCTGTGATGCACAGACTGCTGACCCATGCTGTGGGCTTAGAAACTTTGCTGATCACACCTCTTTTCTCTAGATCATCCAATGTTTCACGGAGTCGATCATGCACCGCAAACGGAATCTTTCTGCACCCGTGTATTACAGGTGGAACTGTCGGATCGATGTAAATATGATGCAGTCCTGGAAACTGGCCTAGACCCTGAAACACAGAAGCATAGCGTTTGAAAAGCTCTGTCTTTGTCTTGGGTGTTGACGTTGTGAGGACCCCTACTTTTCTTATGAGGTCCAGCTGAACGCATGCCTGTCTGCCAAGGAGGGCCGTGTCTGATGCAGTGGTCACAAAAAACATCATGTCGGTCGTTTTATTTTTAAACTGCACCTGTAGCTTGATAACACCTTCTGGTTTGATGCGTGTGCCACCATACGATACGAGCACTGTGTCTGTTTTTTGCACATTCACGGGAGTTTGCAGTTGATCAATGATTCTTTTTGGTAGGACATTGGCTTCAGCGCCTGTGTCAAGCTTAAATTCGACGACTGTGCCTCCTACACACAGCTTTGTGTGCCAGCCTGTATTAGACTTGTTTGCCTGTTGTACAGTCCCTATGAACAAAGTGTTTATGTCTTCCAGCTCTGCATCTACATCAAGTGTGGCCATGTTAAGTTTTGACATGCACATCACCGCAAAGTGGTTCTTTTTGCCACATTTTTTACACACTTCATTATAGGCAGGACACTGTCTAGGCATGTGTATGCGCCCGCATCTGCTACAAGGCTTTGTTTGTCCTCTTGATGATTTCGGGGTTTGTTTTTTTACCGCTGTTTTGTTTATTTTGTGTGCAGTCCACTTCTTTGTAATGGCGTTCACATACTGCGTTTCTGCTGACGTCGCCATTGCATTCGCTTGTGCTTTTGTGACCTCTTTGGCCCTGCATATGTCGATAGTTTTTGCTAGAGTTAGCTCTGAGATTGAAAGCAGACGTTCACGCAGTCCCGTGTCCGTTATACTGAATACAATCTTGTCTCGTATCATGAGATCTTCCGTCACGTTAAATTCGCACGTGCGCGCTTTGTTTCTCAACTCTGTTACAAACTTATCAATGCCCGCATGTCCGGAGAATGTGTGTGTCCAAAATTGATGTCGCTCAAAAACAGTGTTTTTCCGCGGTGCACAGTACTTCTGAAATGCAGCGAGAACCTCTGATAATCGTTCGTTTTGCGGGTCCTCATACTCGATTTCTAGCGAGTTATAAATGTCTAGGGCTTCTTCTCCAATACAATGTAACAACACAGCGATTTTTCTCGAATCAGCTTTATTCGATAGTCCAGAGGCAGTGAGATATAAATTGAATCTTTGTTCCCACTTACGCCAGTTTTCAGCCAAGTTCCCCGTCAGAGCTAAAGGTGTCGGCGGGTGCAGCGTTTCCATGTTGTCTGTTACTCTTGCCGTGGTCTTTTTCTCTTTCTTTGTTCTGTTTAAGCGTGTCTCTTTACCTTATACAGTCGCTTCTGACACCATGTTGTGTTCTTCATTAATCTGCATGTTAACAGAAGACACATAAACACAGAGCTGTTTTCATGTTTAGACTCTTTTACTTGGCACCTGCACTATTCAGTTTTAGGAACATACACACCGCCCCTGGCCCATACCAATTGCATGAACAACACAGGGGAATAATGGACCAAACCATTTGCTGTATATACTACAGCACCCACTACTGGAATCAAAATGTATGAATAAATGTATGTGTTTTGTTAGGGTAGTTAATAATAAACATCAGGACATGAAATTGAAATTCTTACGAATTAAAAAAAATATTTCATAGTCAAGCACAAAACTTATTGGGTAGACTAATTACTTTATTGCTAATTACAGATTTTCCAAGCAGATACAATTATGTAAAATAAAAACAAATTTTAGAATATAATAAGTAATAAATATTAACAATATGCATGTAATTGCATAGTAAATACCTTCGTAGACATGTATGGACATATGACAAAATTAGCAAGATCAAAAACAGTTACAAAGAACATTCACAAACCTGTGGGAAAACAAACTGATTTAGATGTCACGGTCCCACCGTCTTGTTTATGAAATTCTAGTCGTGTGGTGGGATCGGGGCAGAGTCCTTGGCTTTTATGTGGGAAGGCCATGAGATGTTTATGTTTTTACCTCTCATGTGTTTTTCCAGTGTCTCGTCTCTGTTCCCGCTATCTCGCTATCTCGGTGAGTGTTTAATGTCCCACACCTGCCCCATGTAATTATCCCTCGTTTGTCTTCCCTATTCATACCTTCATGTTTCTTTGTCTTGGGCTGTTGGATTGTACTCTGTTCTACGTCGTGTATATGCATCATGCCAGTCATTGTTCCTGTGGCCCTGTGTTGTTGTGTTAGTCCAGTCCAGTCCAGTCCAGTCCAGTCTTAGTAAGTGGTTTGTTTAGGTTGTCAAAGTCATGTTAAGTCAAGTGTTATGTTAGTTTAGTCTTGTCTAGTTTATTTTTCCTGTCTCGTTTTTTACCCCCTCGTGGGTGTTTTGTTTCAGTTTTGTCTATTGTTCAATAAATATATTCTGTTAACCCCTTCATTGCCGTTGCCTGCCTGCATCTGGGTTCTTCCTCTGTGATCTGTGACATTAGAAAGCTGCATTTCTTTTTTGCTGACATTTTGAGGGTAAGCTACGTTTTTGCTTAGCAATAACATAAAAAATGCCAGATAATAAATTGCTAGGCAATAGTGGCGAAAATCTTCAATGGCAAGAAAGAGCGCTGAAATTATACAGTGTCTGTAATGCATGCGGTCAATTTGACCGCCATGGCAGTTCGAGGTAGAAATACTCAGAACTCTTTTGTGTTTTGTAATTTTAATAAAGCAACAATGTTAGAATAAAATATACATACAGGAATATTTAAGAAAACTCAGGGTACTGTAGTTATATGGGTTTTATTTCAACAAAGTTGTTACATTGCAAATTTTAAAAATGGTCAAAATGACTGCCTTGGTAGTTCTAGTGTTAAGCAATCGAGAAAAACTGTAAAAGGGGGCAGTTTTAGAATGTGTTGATTCGAAGCGATAAGACAATTCAGTAGACTCTTATATGTTTGGCCCACTGTCAGCTTGTTGGCTATATCAAATAAAATAATAAAATCTCCAAAAAAAATAATTTGTCTGATTGGAAGTGCAGAAAAACTGAAGATTTTTTTGGCATTTTATTAAAATTCAGCCTTGTAAAAAAAGTACAACTAGGCCTACTGATATATTTGTTTATAATAGGCTACAATTAAACAGGCAGTAACATACATAACAACAGCAAGACCAGACAAGAATGGGGAGAACAGAGAGTTTGTGTAGCTGTGGTTGACGAGGAAGATCCCTGGCAGATGGGATCGCCGACGAGAGACTTGTGAGGGAGAGGGGATGATACTGGTAAATGTAGTTCTATTGGTAGCAGAAGATGAGAACACAGGGAAAGACGGAGACCGTCACACCTCCGATGTGTCTATAATAATTAAAATAGTAAAAATGACCAATACGTCCAAATACTTCAATGTACAATATGAAGTATTGATGTACTTCATATGTACAATACTGGTACTATAGCTGGAGGAAGAATAAAGTCGTAGTAGCCTACACAGCTAGGTTCTTCACATGCAAATTAATTTGGTTGCTAAAAACTGCTGTGACCTTGCAAACTTTTCACGTTGTCTCAAATGCTAACCCAGGACACGCTTCACCTTTGGGGAGGGGGTTTGATATAGGCATGGTTTAAGTCTCACCATGTATCTCACACTTGAGAGTGATATCTCTAAATCTCTATGATTGTTAGGAAATAATTTTAAAACAATGCTACATGATTTTATTGAGAGGGTATTTGATGCTTAGTGTTTTATCACATTCTAAGTAGGGGTGGGAATCCGTCTTGGTTACGGATGTAACCTCGGTTCCCTGATGGAGGGAACGAGACATTGTGTCGAACCGACAGAATGGGATTTGTCTTGAGAACCTATCATCTTCTGAGTACTTAGAAAAGGCCAATAAAAATTGGCGAATGAAATTTGCATGCCGGACTCCTCCCCGGATGTCCGGGTATAAGAGGGAAGCCGGCGTGCTCATTCATTCACCTTTGGTCTGAGGAGCCTTAAGCATCCTCCCCCGACCGCTGGGGTGGGCGGCCAGTGTTGTGGCATGAGGGACACAACGTCTCGTTCCCTCCATCAGGGAACCGAGGTTACATCCGTAACCAAGACGTTCCCTTTCTGTCGGTCTCTCGACGTTGTTTCGAACCGACAGAATGGGGTTCCTGTGTAAGACGCCACAGCACTGAGCCACGTCACAATTTCTAGCGGAGTGACGTTGACTGGCCTGGGCGAGTCAGACGAAGATGCTAACATGAAATTATGACCATCCAGTGGAGAGGAAGGGGGACCCAGAGCTTTACCACAAAGTTGGGAAGCCCTTGCCACCGGCTGTCACGGGCGGAGGCCTAGTTCTCTAAATGGCGAGAAGCCGCCCGGCACCCTAAGGGCCACTGGGTAAGCATTATCCCCCCCGGGGGAAAAACGCTGCAGAGACCACTACCTACCGTAGGGAGGAATTAGTGGAGACACCACATGGTCTCACCAACAGGGGAGAACTCATGGGAAAATGTGCGGACTGCAGGAGTTAACCGCAAGGTGGGAGTCCACCTAGGGAGGTCATGGGTTGCCGAGGTGGGAACCATTCATGAGGATACATCAGACGGAACAGCCCACGGAGGGGGGGTTACCACGTCTGGAGCACTAGGTCCGGTTAGAGCTATGTGGGAGATAACTCAACTGTTCCCCGGCCTAAGGGGGCAGGGCTGCTCTACCCAGCCTGCCCCGAGGTGCTAGTAATGGATAAAATGCCTGTTCTTTACCCAGTGGGGGAAAGAGGGGAGGCGTAATAGCCGCTGATCACCCTAAGGAAGGGGGAAGGGCTTTCGCAGGCGTACACCCTATCGGCTGCCGGTCCTACACCTTGCCAGGATGCGGGCTGACACCGGTTCCGCGCGTAGGTATTAGAACCTCACGGAGTCGTTGGGCATAGCCCAACCCGCAGCTCTGCAGATGTCTGCTAGAGAGGCGCCCTGAGCCAGTGCCCATGAGGAGTGTGTCTCACTCCCAACGGGCAGGGGCGAATTGAGATCGGTATGCCCTAACGAGGGCATCCACAATCCAGTGCGCCAGCCTCTGTTTGGAGACAGCCCTCCCTTCTGCTGACCTCCGAAACAGACAAAGAGCTGCTCAGAGCTTCTGGGCTCTGCATGCGGTCCAAGTAGAGGCGCAGTGCGCGTACTGGACACAACACGGAAAGGTTGGGTCTTCCTCCCCGGGTGGGGAGCGCCTGCAGGTTCGCCACCTGGTCTCTCGGAAGAGTGGTGGGAACTTTGAGCACGTAGCCGGGGCGGGGTCTCAAGATAACGTGAGAATCCCGGCCCTGAGTTCTAGGCAATCTGTGGACACGGAGGGTGCTTGCACATCCCCTACCATAACAACCAGCCAATAGCAGCACTGCTGATCACTGTTTCTTCTGTCGATATATGCTACCTTTCCAAACAGTGCGTAAGTGTGCAATGATCCCAGACAATTAAATCCAGATATACTAATCATCAACAACAGGTGTTATCAGGAATTATCCAGATCATGATTACTGGGATTAGGTCATCTCGGATGTTTCATTTGATCTTGGATGTAGTAAGCGACATACGAAGAACGGGCCCCTGGACTTTTTGTAATGGGAGTCTATGGGATCAGTTGCTAGGTTGCTGTATATAGTTGCTATGGGCGTGGCATAATACCTTCATGATGATCATGTGATACTGATTGGTTGAGCCCACCCCCTTGTCTCTATGACACTAGCTGCGTTTACATGGACACATGGTATTGAATTTAATCAGATTGTGCAATCTGAATGTAGTGTTTACATGAAAGGTAAATTAAGTGATCTGATTGATGTGCATGTTTGCATGACAAGCTTCAAATCCGATATAATCTTATGACATGCGCACACTGCACAGGTGTTCACCTAAATACCCACTAAAACTGTGTTTTAAAGCACATGTTGTTTATATTTTATTTTACAAACAGCACGAAAAAGAAGGCAGAGAAATGTCTCGCGCCAATGAAGCACAAGCACATCCTTTACCATGGTAAAACCATGACAAAACTACCAAGACCCACCAGAGCGTCTGCAGGCAAACAATAATTTAAATAAATGTTTAGCAGATTCATATATCAGCATTAATGGTAAACAGAGACGGGCGCAGTGGACAGGGGTATCATTATAATATTCACAAAACGGCTACTCAAACAATGTTGTAAGCACAGATGTATTTATTTTATGTCACAGACACCAGCATAATAATGTACAATCCATAAACGCAAAATATTGTCTACATATCAATGAAGCAGTTAAACAGTTAATCCTTCCAAAGCACATGCAAGTAAACGATAAATAAAAGAAATGTTCGGTAGCCTACTACGAATATACATTAAATTTTATGATTAGATATTTTAGCCTACAGTATGTTTGTACATCTGCAAATGTATCGTGTTTTAAACCGGAACTGAGAAATTGCGGTTAAAAACTCACTCCAGGGAAACAGTTTAAATGCATAGACATTTTAAATGTATAGAAACATTAATATGTTCATTTAGAGATGACAAGCATATGGACATTTTTACCGCTTTGTCAGATTTATGGTTTTTGGTTTCTTTAGCAACAGCTGCTCCGTTCCGTGCGTCATACACCCTTATGTCTGTACGACCCAGACATCTTTGCACATGCGCACAACTTCCTAATTCAGTTTTTAATCTGATCAAGTATTTACATGTCCTATCAGGCGGATTACAAACTGCATAAACCACCCCTTACAATCCGACTGAAATTTCAATCGGCTTGGCCATTTTTAATCTGATTGACGTGTTTATATGGAGCGTTTTTATTCGGATTGGACTTGAAATCGGATTACATTGGTCCATGTAAACGCAGCTACTGTGTTGCAAAGATATCCACCTGTACTTTTTATAATGGGAGTCTATGGGATCGGTTGCTAGGTTGCTGTAAATGGTTGCTATGGGCGTGGCTTAATAGCTTCATGATGATAATGTGACACTGATTGGTTGCCTGAGTAAAATGAGCCCACCCCATTTTCTCTAAGTGGTTGTAGTGTGAACATATTCATCACGGGACAGTTTTACGCCTTATATGGGCATATTTCCTGTCAATGGGGAATTTTTGGTGGCTGTCACAGCCCAGGGGTGCAACTTACACCCCATTGTGATGTATGTTCTCACAGAGCCTGATAGCCTATTCAAATGTGGTAACCCGCACGTTTCATGTCAAAGTTCGGCGCAATGTTAAGTCAATGGGATTTTTGTGTGTTTTTTTTGCCCCGCTATCGAACACCCCCCACCCGATCACTTATAAAAGTCATAGCACACCATTCCTCAATGGGCCGCTCGATTTGAGCCCTCGTTCATGGGTTTACAACAAAAGCTGCGGGACTAGTTACGCGCTGAAAATGTGGCGGAACAAGAATAATAAGAAGTATGGGGCAATAATAATAGTGAGCTTTTTTCAAAAGCATCACTAATTAAGCTTTAAGAAGGATGAGCTATTAGGAAACTGCTGTAAGAGTTTTCATGCCCTAAATTTGAACATTTTCTTATGTCATGCGATAGCTTTATGTGAGGAGAAAACAAAAGATCATTAATTTCATGAAAACTCCGCTACTGCTGTTATCTGTCACTCTCCATTCAGCATACTCAAGTGTTCGGTGACAGTCAGGACGCTACTCTTCAGGGCTCTAGACTGCGACCAAATGGTCGACTATTTTTCCTGCCAGTGTGCCCAGTTTTTCTTAAAGTTGAACCTGTGCAACTGCCAAACTGATCAATTTATAATTTTTACACATTTTTGCGCTCACTCTTGCAACTGAAATAAATATGTTTTGCCTGCATAATTCAAGGATTTATACGGCTAAGGTACAAAACAGTAACAACAACGAAATATGTTGCCTGTTTTGTTTGCAGTGTGAAGCTAATGTAGGAAACAACATTTGTATCAGGGTGTTTTCCTTCAAGCACTATACTATTGTAAAAATCTCTCCAGCAATACTGCACAGGGGCGGATATACGCACAGGCCTACTGGGCACGTGCCCAGGGACAATTTTAATATGTGTACATTTAAAAAAAAAAAAAAAAAAAAAAAAAAAATTTTTATTGATTTTATTTTCTTATTGAAATAGCGCTGAATACTGTGGAATAAAGGGATTATGTTTGCAGTTTTTAAGTATTAACCATAGCGAATAAATCAAACAAATAATCTTAATGCATGCTGCGCTGTTGAGAGGGACATCTAGAGGCGAGTAAAAAAACACTGTAATATAAGCGGGCAGAAGTCACGTGTAGAAGACAGTGGAAGGCAAAATAACAAAATAAGTTTAAAACCACAGAAATGTGTCAAAGACATCTCAGTTCGCTGTCTTTAATGGCCATTGAATGCAGTCTTGTGAGACAGCTGGATTTGGATTAAGTTGTGGAAGAGTTTTCTCTGAGTCAGGTTTATATTTCAAGATCACAGAGCAGTCGCAGTTCTGCAGTTTCATAGCTGTCTGCGCAGCCTGCGCACGCTGCTACGTAGAAGTCGAACGTGTGCTTACACAGGGTTGAGGATCCTTCTAGTAGCATACCGCTGGCTGACTGTACAGTAAATCAATGGATTTGGTTTAATCAAATGGTTTGAGTGACAGTAAAACGTCTTGGTTACGGATGTAACCTCAGTTCCCTGATGGAGGGAACGAGACGTTGTGTCGAACCGACAGATTGGGGTTTGACTTGAGAACCTATCATCTTCCGACTGATTATGAAAAGGCCAATGAAATTGGCGAATGAAAAACTCATATGATAACCGGCCTAAGGAGGCAGGGCTGCTCCGCCCAGCCCACCACCAGAAAGTGCTTAGTCATGCATGGAATGCCTATTCTTCACCCAGTGGGGGAAGAAGGGAGGCAGAATAGCACACTGACCCACCTATGAGGGGGAAGGTGCTTTCGCAGGCGTACGCCCTACCGGTTGCCGGTCTTACCTGTTGGTACCCTGCAAGACTTGGGCTGACACTGGTTCTACGCGGAGGTTGAAAAACCTTGCGAAGGTATTGGGCGTAGCCCAACCCGCAGCTCTCCAGATGTCTGCCAGAGATGAGCCCTGAGCCAGTGCCCACAAGTGGAGTGAGCCCTCACTGCCAGTGGGCACAGGCGATCTTGGGACCGGTACGCCATTGTGATGGCGTCCACGATCCAGTGCCCCAATCTCTGTTTGGAGACAGCCCTCCCCTTCTGTTGACCTCCAAAAAAGACAAAGAGCTGCTCAGAGCTCCTGAAGCTCTGCGTGCGGTCCAAATAGAGGCACGTTTGGGCACTTAGCCAGGCCGTGGTCTCAGGATAACGTGAGAATCTCCAGGCCCGAATTCTACGCAATCCAGGGACACGGAAAATGCTTGTAGGTCCCCTACCCTCTTGATGGAAGCGAGCCCCACCAGGAGAGCAGTCTTCATTGTAAGATGAGAAAGAGCGGCCTCTCACAGGGGCTCAAAGGGGCGCCTCTGAAGGCCCGCCAGGACCACATCAAGGTCCCAAGAGGGTACGAGTGCAGACGAGGCAGATTCAACCTTCTCGCGCCCCTTAGGAACCTAATGACTCTCCTGTAGGACAGACAGCACATTCCCGATCGAGCATCTCCGCGGGTCTTCTGCTCAAGAAGAGCACCAGGACGAGAAAAGGCGCCACTTAAAGGCGTACAGCCGCCTAGTGGCAGGAGCCCTAGCCTGGTTAATGGTCTCAATCACCGCTGGGGGTAGGCCATTCAGGATCTCCTCGTCTCGTCCAGAAACCAGACATGGAGGTTCCAGAGGTCTGGTCTCGGATGCCACAACGTGCCCTTCCCCTGCAAAAGAAGGTCCTTCGTCAGGGGTGTAGCGGTTTTAGCTAACGTTATTATATTGATGAGCAAAGCTCACCAGATCTTTCAAGATCACATATATGAAATGAGTTATTTAAAACATCAATTTCAGTCAAGGAATTAGTTTAGCTCAAAGGAAAATACGTATAATAATCGTGATCAAATATACATATTTTACCGTCTCTGATTAGTAATATAAAGCATAACAATACTTGTATGCATTCGTCCAGCGAATGCCTCAATGATATTGTATATACTTTACATTATCTCATGGCCATAAGTAATGTGACTTTACCAAACAGGATTTAGAGCAAAGGTAGCAAATCGAAACACAGTAGAAGGGACCAAGCTTGTGAGCGTGAATATAGAAAACCCATCACAAATGAATATATATTATTGTTTATTAAACTCTACTCTACATGGTAAACAAAACAATAACGATCGCATAAAACAAAGAAATACATGAAACACAAATGCGCTAGGAAGCACGGAGAGAGAAAGAGAGAAAGAGAGAGAGAGAGAGAGAGAGAGAGAGAGAGGGAGAGAGAGGGCATGGCAGCGATTTCTGAACACCAATAAAAATCATCTTTAACAAAGAGGCACAGACTTAACGCAGCTATTCTATAAATAGAAACGGATACTTGCAAGCTCTGTGCTGGACCGATATCCGTATGCGCGTGTAGAGATGGGATTGTTCAAAAGGTTTCAGAAAGCAGCCCTGCAGAAAGTTGTAGGCCTCGTGATCGGCCGCATGGCCTAGCCACGTGGCAGCAGAGTCCATTGTTCCTTCTTCTCCTCCAGTGGGGGGGAGAGGGCAGTCTCCGAAGAGACGCCACGAAACAAGTTTTAGCGCAGAAGAGAAGAGAGGAAGAGAAAGTCTTTTCAGAGCAGGCTCGATATTTAACCTCATGAGAGGGCATGCCCACCTGAGTTTGAATCGACCAATCAGAGTTGAGCAGGGAAGAGGTTCTTTGTCCACTCAACAGCTAATTTGCATTTTTATGACCTCCTGGCAACTTTACAAAATACCATTCCAAACTATAACATAATGAAAAGAGAATGTTCTATGGTCACACAATATATGTAAACAAGGAGGAATTGTAAAGACAAACATTTACATATCAAATATGCTAAGGTTTGAATTGCATCAAGTCATGATTCATTCGGAGGTACGAATACAAACAAAGCCTGAATTAACTTGCCTATTTAACAATTACAGATTATTTAAAAATGGCAAGAGCGACAACATATAACCTAGATATTTAGATATATTTATTGAAAAGGACAGTTGAATCACACAAGTTCCTATTTGTCAGAGAAGTTTCCCTGGTTAGCCTCAGATGTTAAATTTCAGATTAGACAAAGAGACTTCTCCCCTCTGCTTTGAAATTTAGGAGTCGTAAAATATCCCACCGAGAAACAAAAGTGGGTTATCCACACTTTCGGTGAGAGCACCAACCTAAACTCAGACCCCTGGTGCTAGGTTTTGACTCTGGTCTTTTGATGATGGTATCAAGAAAACAGGAGAAAGGGGAGTGGAGGGGGTTGATGGCTCTTCTTTCAATGACTCCTACCATTTGGCTTATGCTAAATTCTCTACAGGGGAATCGGCCAGGGGGAGTTGTCGTCAGAAGCATCAGCTCAAGAACCAAGTCCGGTTCGACCAGTAGGGCGCAACTAGTAACACTTGATGCTCCTCTTCCCTGAGGGGGTTCTGCTTCCGTGGCGGCTGCTGACAGGGCGGCATTCTCCTCTTCGACATCCTCTTCCGGGGGGCCACCTGGGTTGGGGGCGCCGGAGCTGGCATGGAAGAGGACCCCGGCTGCTGGGGAGTAGGCACCGCATGGGACCTCGACGGCCGGAAGGCAGGATGTGTCTAATAGCCTCCGTCTGCTTCTTTACTGCCGAGAACTGCTGGGAGAAGTCCAAGTCAGTATCACCAAACAGCCCCCCTTGCGAGATGGGGGTGTCGAGAAAGCGGACTTCAGCCAAAGGTGTCTCTCCTGGACCACGAGTGTGGACATCGCCCGACCCAGGGCCCACGCAGTCACCTTGGTAGCCCATAGGGCGAGGTCGGTGGCCGTGCAGAGTTCCTGCATGAGCCCCGGGTCGGTCTTACCCTCGTGGAGCTCTTTCAACGCCTTGGCCTGGTGGACCAGCAGGATGGCCATGGCGTGGAGAGAGGAGGCAGCTTGGCCTACAGCAGTGTAAGCCTTCGACACCAGAGATGCTGAAAACGTACACGCCTTGGACGGGAGTCTAGGTCGACCTCTCCAGGTGGCTGCCGTCTGCGGGCACAGATGCACCGCGACGGCACGCTCCACCTGGGGAATGTCGACATAGCTACCCCACCATCGAGGGAAGTAAGGGCGACAGAACTAGTTTGACGTGTACGCGCCGAGAAAGGGGCGTTCCAGGTCTTACTAAGTTCCTCATGCACCTCCGGGAAATATGGTACTGGGGCCGGGCGCGGCTTGGAGCAGCCCTCAGACCAGAGGTACCACGTATCCAGCCGCGAGTGCTGGGGAAGAGGCAGTGCAGTGCACTGCAACCCAATGCTCGTGGCGGCCCGGGCAAGCATGGCTGACATCTTGACAACCCCCCGAGGGAGGGAGCTCCGAGGAATCATTGGGGTCAGATGCCAGTCACCCTCCGATGCTGCAAGGAACATCTCATCATCACGCACCATTTCTGAATGTGTGGCTGAGGAACAAGACAGGGTGGGACCGCCTCCTGGGGAATGGCCAGACGAGTGGGACGGGGAGCGAGCAGTCCGCGAGCCTGTGGCTGACGGATTGACGCTCGCGGTAATCCCTATATCACCCCCGCTGCTCGCCGTAGCAGACGGCAGGGCCATAGCCACTGCCGTCACGGACCGGGAAGCAAACGAGGTGGTGGCTGGGTCCATAAAGAACACAGTCACCCTTGATCGCAAAGTCTGGATCGCCATCCGCCCGCAGTGCGGGCAGGACGTATTCACGAAGGCTGCCTCAGCGTGCCGGACACCCAAACACCTGAGGCAGACATCGTGTCCTTCCCCCTCCTCGATGAGTGTGTTGCACCCACGAGAACAGCGGGACATGCCGCCCTGGAGGAATTTGCTCTTTTAGATAAAAAAGGAAAAACTCAAACACCTCTGGAACTGCTGAGACGCCCAGGGGAAGTCACTGCAGAAAGGGACAATCCGCTGCACCACGTTGTAGAAAAATCCAGCAGTCTTGTCTTTTGATCGGTAGATCACGGAAGATCATCAGAACGAAGGCTCCGAAGAACAAAAGGTAAATGAATGCAGCACACTGTCTTCCTTGTATACCCGGATGTCCGGGGCGGAGTCCGGCATGCAAATTTCATTCGCCAATTTCATTGGCCTTTTCAAAATCAGTCAGAACATGATAGGTTCTCAAGACAAACCCCATCTGTCGGTTCGACACAACGTCGAGAGACCGACAGAAAGGGAACTGACCAATCATATCACTTTTCTAAATGGGCGCGCTTTGTTTTTTGCTGACTTTCCGCCATCTGAGGGGTTGTTCACCCACAATCTCGTAAAGCGGAACAAGCACACGAAGTTGGTTCGCCAACCGTCCTAAAAACTGCAAAAGAAGAAGGAATGCGGAAAACATCATTCTCAAAATAAAAGATTAAAGCTGATATACGTTGTTCAAAACAACAGGAGGAAGACTTTGTTATCAAGTAATTTGATCATCAAATTGTAATTTATTTTTTATTTATAAGGCCGCCATGCCTCAATTCATTCTGGTTGCTGATGTGAGCTTCATTTGAGACGAGTGATTTTGACTGTGGTCAGTCTTAAATTTACCATATTGTGCATATTTGCTGTTATTCTGCATAACAGTGACATTTTATCAGATAAATGGTAAATTTACTATGGTCAGTTCCATACGTTTAGTTGCGCGTGCGCAGATGCCCAAGGCTCAAACGTCATGGTTCGCTTCATTAAAATAAAGTTAAATGTTGTCCTGTTTATTATTTAAAGGCAGAATAGACGATTTGGTAAGATGCTAACTTTAGCCTTCCAGCACTGAAATTGTGATCCCACGCGATCCCATGCGAATCGTGGTCCAAAGCCACGCCACACCTCCTCCAAAACACATGAATGCCAAAACACATGAACTCTTTTATCAATTCCAATGAAACCATGCCAATTCAGTTCAATTTTATTTATATAGCGCTTTTTCACAATGTGCATTGTTCTAAAGCAGGTTCCCTTTCTGTCGGTCTCTCGACGTTGTGTCGAACCGACAGATGGGTTCGTCCTTGAGAACCAATCACTTCCGACTTCTTAGAAAAGGCCAATGAAAATTGGCGAATGAAATTTGCATGCCGGACACCGCCCCTGGATATCCGGGTATAAAACGGAGACGGCGTGCCTCATTCATTTACCTTTTGTTCTTCGGAGCCTTCGCTCGTGATCAACAGACTTCGCTACAAGACTGCCGGCTCTACGACATGGTGCAGCGGACTGTCCCTTCCTGCAGCGACTTCCCCTGGGCGTCTCGGCGGTTCCAGAAGTGTTTGAGATTTTTTCTCTAAAAGAGCAAATTTCTCCAGCGTGGCATGTCCCGCTGTTCTCTTGGGTGCAACACACTCATCGAGGAGGGGGGCGGACACGATGTCTGCTTCCAGTACGCTGGGGCAGATGTTGTGGATACGTCCTGCCCGCACTGCAAGCGGCTGACGATTCAGACGTTGCGTCACGGGTGGCTGTGTTCCCACGGGACTCAGCCACCACCTTGTCTGCTTCCCGTTCCGTGACGGCAAGACTACGGCCCTGCCGCCCGCTACAGCGAGCAGCGAAGGTGATATGAGGATTACTGTGAGCGCTAATCCGTCAGCCACTGGCTCGCAGACCGTTTGCACCTCGCCTTGCTCGTCTGACCGTTCCCCATAAGACGGTCCGCCATCTTATTCCTCAATCATGTATCGGACACGGTACGTGATGATGAGGTGTCTGTTGCAGCATCGGAGGGTGACTTACTGGCATCAGACTCCGACGATTCCTTGAAGCTCCCTCCCTCGGGGGGTCGAGATCAGGAAGAAGCGGATGTCGAAATGTCAGCCATGCTTTCCCGGGCCGCCAGCTTTGGGTTGCGGTGCACCGCACTGCCTCTCCCAACGCTCGCGGCTTGATACACGGTACATCGGGCTTGAGTGCGGCTCCAAGCCGCACTCGCCCTCTGTGCCGTGTTTCCCCGGAAGTGCATGAGGAACCTAGTACGACCTGGGACGCCCCCTTCGGCGCGTACACGTCAACTAGTTCCATCACCCTTTCTTCCCTCTATGGTGGGGCAGCTAGAGGATACGTCGATGTCCCCCCGGGGCTCGACCTAAACTCCCGTCCAAAGCACGTAGGCTTTTCGGCATCTGAGGTGTCGAGAGCTTACTCTGCTGCGGACCAAGCTGTCCTCTCTCTCCATGCTATGGCCTTCCTGCAGGCCAATGCGCGGAGAGAGCTCCACGAGGGTAAGACCGACCCAGCGCTTATGCAGGAACTCCGCGGCTTCACCGACCTCGCTCTGGTGTACAAGGTGATCGCGCGGGCCCTGGGTCGGGCGATGTCCACACTTGTGGTCCAGGAGAGACACCTCTGGCTGAACCTTGCACAGGTGAGTAACTCTGAGAAAGTCCGCTTTCTCGATGCACCCATCTCGCAAGGGGAGGCTGTTTGGTGATACTGTCAGGTTCGACAGTTAGGGAGCAGACAGAGTACATCACGTATGTCCTCCCCAGCCGCGACTCGACCGCCCTCTGGCCGCCCTCTGGTCTGCTTCCCAGCAGCCCTGGTCCTCTTCGAGACATCGAAGAGGAGACCACCACCCCATCAGCAGCCGCGGTGAAAACCAATGCGGCCCTCATGGGAAGACCCCAGGGAGTTCGAGAATACCTTTCTAAAAGTTTTCTCCCTCTCTGGGCGTTTATCACAGCCGCTCTCACCCTCTACACGACGGTGTTCTGCAACTCGACGTTGCGTCACGGTGAGACCCAATGTCGAGGATAATCAGCAGCCTAAGCACTCTCAATCGACGGTGCTTTGTGCCACATCATCGTCTGGGTATTATCACAGCCGCTCTCACCCTCTACACGACGGTGTTCGGCAACTCGACGTTGCGGCAAGACCCAATGTCAAGGATAATCATCAGCCTAAGCACTCTCATTTGATGGTGCGTTGTGCTACATCTTCGCCAGACAGGTAAAACTGCAGAGCCGATCTCCTCCCCGGGGGTCCCCCCCACGGCGAGGGATCCGTACTGCCAGCCATCGAACCACCCCCGGGAGGTCGATGAAGCAGAACGTACCCCTAGCCTCCCTGTCGGTCCCTGGGAGCCTGACAAGAGCTTCCCAAACCGTCACGGTGACTACGGGATACGGTCCGTCTCGGCTACGCGATCCAACTCCCCGGACGCCCGCCCAAGTTTCGGGGCATCCTCTTACCTCAACTGAGGCTAGGATGTCCCGTGCTTCGGGCGGAGGTCGCCACCCCTCTAGCCGAGATGTTCAACGGGTTTTACAGCCCGTACTTCATCGTCCCCAAAAGAGCGGGGGTCGCTAGATCTGCGTACCCTGAACAGGCACCTACTCAAGCTGCCGTTCAGGATGCTCACGCGGAAGCGCATCCTGGCATCTGTCAGATGTCAAGATGGATTCATGGCAATCGACCTGAAGGATGTTTACTCTCATGTCTCTTTGCCCCTCGTCATTGCCCGTTCCTACGGTTCGCTTTCGAGGGTCAGGCATATTAGTACAGAGTCCTCCCCTTCGGTCTGTCCCTGTCCCCACGAGTCTTCACGAAGATCGTGGAAGCCGCCCTCACTCCCCTCAGGGAGAGAGGTGTGCGGGTACTAAACTATCTCGACGACTGGCTCATTTGACACACTCGTGAGATCTGTTATGTACACACAGGGACCTAGTGCTTCGGCACCTAGATCGATTGGGACCACAGGTCAACCGCCTCTGTGCAGAGGATACTCTTTTTTGGTATGGAACTCAACTCTGTCTCCATTACAGCGCCACTGCGCTCAGTCAGTGTTGAACTGCCTGGAATATTTCAAGCAGTCAGTGGGAGGAGGCTCCTGGGTACATGGCATCCTCGACGGTGGTGATACCCCTCAGGTTGATGCACATGAGACTGCTCCAACACTGGCTACAGAGTCGAGTTCCCTGGAAGCGTGGCACACCGGCAGCAGGCGGATGGTGATTACGCTTTTCTGCCGACGCACCCTAACCCCTTGGTCTTCAATGACCTTTTCTACGGACGGGGGTCCCTCTCGGGCAGGCGAGACGCGTCAGGGTCGACAGACGCCTCCCTGCAGGGTTGGGGTGCCGTGTGCAACGGGCACGCAGTGTGAGGGCGATGGACGGGCCCCCACCTGCGCAGGCTTATCAATTGCCTAGAGTTGTTGGATGTGCTACCCGCACTGAAGGGGTTACAACCTCTCGTGCAGAATAAGCACGTGCTGGTCCAGTTGGACTGCACAACTGCCGTAGCGTTTTAACCGCCAGGGTGGCGTTCGCTTATGGCAGCTAACACGACTCGCCCGACGCCTCCTCCTGTGGAGTCCGCAGGGCCACACATATCCCAGGTGACCTGAACCAGACAGCC